>NC_057861.1:456387329-456687329 GCF_019393635.1 Dromiciops gliroides
AAGAACTAAGTAAAAATGCTCTGGGATACTAAAATGCTAATTATTCTCCTTTCTAATGTGCTATGAGAAGGAAAAAGTAAAGTGACCCGATTCTGTGGTCCTCACATCAGCAGCCCTCTCATTACATTGATATGTTTTGCCTCCAAGGGATCAGAGAGTTTTTCTTTGCCATACAGTCCCAACTTGCTTTTTTAGTGGAAAGGCCCCACAATAGCTCTGGTGGAGAGGGGTGACCCTACATTTTCTGTGCATTAAGCAATTCACTGGAGGAACCATTTTCACTAACACAGTGGGTGAATTGGGAACCAAATTCCCAAAATTTTAATATTACAGTATTAAGCACCCATGACTTCTTTTTGCTTGAATAGATAAGAAAGAAGCAATTTCAATAGTGTGCAAAAAAAAAATCTGCTGCTTATTGCTAGTGTAGGTTATATGTGAAGAATTCCTATTAAAGCAAATGGAAACTAAATGTGTTTGAAAGTAGAATTTACCCCCTGGGTTGAATTTCATGTACAGAAGAATTAGAGATTTGGCCGACAGAGACCTTACCTATTAAAGACTGTTAGAATGCTCAGCATTTTTTCAGATGAGGACATCATGACCTTACTGGGCAGTCTAGTTCATTTCAAAGGACTACATCAGAATGGCAAAATCTACCCCACCCCCAACCTCCACTCTCAAAACTAACTGCAAAGGGAAGAAAATGTGACTTCTTATGCAACCTAGGCTGGAATAACTGCCTAAGCCTCCTATAGAACTCATGTCAATAGGAGTTCTGTGTCAAACAGAAAATCCTTCTACTGAGTAAAAATCTCAAAAGCTACGTCATGACTGTGGATTCCACCCTGAGAAGAGCAGGCGGGAATTACATTGTGCCATTAAAATGTTAGCAACCACATTTCATTTTTGAAAAGGCAATTTATTTGTCCTGAAATAAAGAGTTGATTATATCTCTTATTACTGTTACAAGAATTTGATATATCACAAAGTGAGAGAGTTACAGCATGTACCAACTATCAACCAGGAAAAATGAACCTGATTCATAATTCACTTGGAGAATGTCTAGTTAGTCAATCAAGTGATTTGTAATCATAAAGGCTGCCAGGAATTGAATGAATAATGGGCCACACTAAAATCCTTGGATTTTCGAGTATTCTTATTTCATTACGTGACTTTTATTGCCATTTCTGATAGTTGTCTCTTTTTCAGCCGAACTAAGTAAATTATACATATTTATTTAAAAATATCTGACTGTTCACTGGGCAAAAGGATGTATGCAAATATAGAGACCAGCATATATAACACCAAAAAAGAGATGAAAAATTAAAAGCTTTATACTTTAAAGTTGAGAGATAGGGGTAAAGGATGAATTACCTCTTCTCTCCCTTTTTTGACTATACCAAGTTGTTGCAATTTTAGCACAAGGATCCCACAATAATTTCAGCCAAGAATCTCTTTTCATAAAGGAGTATATCTGGGGGCAGCTAGGTGGTACAGTGGATAGAGCACCGGCCCTGGAGTCAGGAGTACCTGAGTTCAAATCTGGCCTCAGACATTTTTCACTTACTAGCTGCGTGACCCTGGGCAAGTCACTTAACCCCAAATGCCTCACCAAAAAAAAAAATCAATAAAGGAGTATATTTAATAAAGAAACATCAAACCAGGCCTGTAATCCCTGCTACTGGGGAGGCTGAGGCTGGCAGATGTCCTGAACTCAAGAGATCTGAGATGTAGTGATCTAAGCTAATCTATCCATACTAAGCATGGCACCAATACAGTGCGCCCCCCAAAATGAAGGGCTACCAGGCTACCAAAGGAGGACCAAACTGGTCCATGTCAGAAATGGAGCAAGTCTAAGCTTTCATTCAGCCTGGGTATAATGGGGAGGATTGATGTAACCCCCCAAAAAATTACTAAAGAAACATTAGTGCTTAGTACTAATAATATGATAATATTAATGGGGACCCTTTTCTTAAGCTATATATCTATATATAGCTATATACATATGTGTGTGCACACATACACATATGTGTATATAAGCTTATATAAAAATAGCATGGTCAGGGGCAGCTAGGTGGCGCAGTGGATGGAGCACCGGCCCTGGAGTCAGGAGTACCTGAGTTCAAATCCGGCCTCAGACACTTAACACTTACTAGCTGTGTGACCCTGGGCAAGTCACTTAACCCCAATTGCCTCACTAAAGTAAAAAAAAAATTAATTAAAAAAAATAGCATGGTCCATATAGCAAAATCTAGCTAATAACTAATCTCAAACTTTCTTTTTTTAAGTATTCTAATTTTGCAGTATTAAAATTACAAGCACCCTACAATCTCATAGACAAAAGACATCTGACCTCCAACTATAGCAATCTTGTTTGGCTTCAAAGGAAAGAAATATAAAAGCAGCCTAAATCTTAAGTTGCATCTATCGAAGGGGTGATATGATATATGCATATTGTTTAAAATGTGGAACTGCTAAAATGATACTTAATACGATATCTCTTTGTGATCCCTTGGAGTCTGTCATTTTAACCATAGTTACTATCATGAGCATTTTGGTCAGGACACTGGTGGAAAAAATGAATATGCTGAAATGACTGGAGCATGTTACACATAGTAATAAATATAGAGGCAGGTTCTTGGATTGACTTCCTTAAAATGATTTTCATCCAGAAGGATGCTTTTCAAACTTTATGGACTGATTACAACTATGGCTTTATTGCACAAGAGCACACATGGATCTCCTTATGGAAAGTAATATTGACTTTGCTCAGCTGCTTTCCTTATTTTCTTCTCTTTCTTTTTGATTTTTTTTTCTTTCAAGAAACGGCTTGTGGATTAGGAGAAAAGAGGGGGATTTATTCAGAAAAAAATTGATGTAAAAGCAAGAGATATCAATAAAATTTAAAATTTTTAAAAGGAAAAGCAATGTTGATCCATTTGTCAGGCTATGTTATAATTCATTGTGGTCATCAAATGTTTATGAAAAACTCATATATTGCAATTTTATGTGTAAATCTCAGGTATTTCATATTTTCTTTCTGGAGGTAACTCTTTGTTGATTACCAAAAAACAAACAAAAAAAAAATAGCAGCTCCCAGAAGCTGGTGTGATTGTAGTTGAGACCCTCACTACTCTGGAAAAGATTTTTCTTTTCCCCATTAAAGTCCCCTTTGGCAGCAGCCCACATCTCACATTGGTTGATGACCATGGTCATATTAAGAGCCAAGAGTACCTCTCCTTACAGAGACTAACCTGCAGTTATCCATGAAATCAAGGCAAAGTGTGTAACTGGCTGTCTCTCAAAATTTCAACCAACATTTCCATCCACACATACAAAATGTCATCATTTTGGCCTACTAGCTCTTAATTCCTCTTTAACTATCTTACAGCAGAGGTGTCAAACATACAACCAGCAACATCCCCAATGTGGTCTGAACCAGATTAAATTGTAATCGGGAAATATTTTTTTAATTAAAAATACAATAAAACACAGCTGATGTTAATGTATTTTTTAAGTTAATATGCACCTGCGAGGATCCTTATGTATGTTTAGCAGGCACCATTTCTATTTGAGCTTGACACCACTGCCCCAAAATCTCAGCTCGCACAAATTCATGGATTAAATCTGCTAATTGGGCAGTGGAGATATAGCTTCATGACTATTCAATCAACCAACCAGTATTTGTTAAACACATACTATTTGCCAGGTACTAGAGAAACAAAAACAAAAATGAAACAGCCCCTAATTTCAAGAAGTTCACATTTTATCAAGGGAGACAACAGGTACATATAAGTATATGCAAAATATATGTTTAAAAATATAATATTTTTTAGATGAACCATTAATTTCTCCCAGGGAGGTATCACCAAGTTTCTACTTAGCCATATGTATACAGAGAATAGAAATAGGTTGTGTGAACATAAAGACACCAAATTAGTTTGGGTCAAACATTATTCAGCTATAACAAAAAACATTTTCAGTAGCAAGTGAATATAGGCAACACATGGTGCAGAGGGAGGGGGAAGGAAGTAATGAAGAGAAGAGTAAGTGCCTAGTATGCGCTAGGCACTGTGCTAAATGCTTAACAAATATTATTTCATTTGATCATCACAACAACCCTGAGAAATAGGTACTATTGTTATTCTCATTTTATAGTTGAGGAAACTGAGGCAAACAGAAGCTAGGTGATTTTACCAGTGTCAGAAAACTAATAAGTATCTGAGTTTGTACTTAAACTCAGGTACTCCTGACTCCAGGCCGAGTACTCTATCCATTGTGCCATCTATCTGGTTTAAGACTACAGAAATTTGGCTCTTCCACTTCCAAATGGTTACCTATTTAAGTCACTTAATTTGTCTGATCATCAGCAAAATGGGTGGAGGGTTAGATTAAGGGGCATCGAAGGTCCTTTCCGGCTCAAAATCAATGATGTTATGAATATATGTATCTTTACAAACTGAAAATTACTAACTCAATGTTACTACATTTTAGGACAATTAATAACATAAAGCAATTCAGAGTAAAAGCTAGTCAAATTTGAGCTTACTTAAATAGGAATGTATGTAGTTCTGAAAAGTTAAATAAAAATCAACTTTTTTGTTACTTGGAACCTTTTGCAAATGTTGTACTGAATATCCCATTAAATAGTAATATCCTACTGAAAATACTTTGGCAAAGTCAGTATTTTTTAAACCCACCAAAGAAAGCAACACACCTTTTTAAAGTAACACATTGAAAAAGAAAATTTTTCCCAAACACATTAAGCATAATATTAAAAGAATAGCAGTGAGACATGGGAAAAAGCAAGCTTCATCTCATCCCAGGAATATTGGGTTTTGGTGTACCCTCAATCTAAAACAGATGTGATTTGGAGAAGGAGAAAGAGGAAGAGGAGGAGGAAGAGGGAGAGGAGGAGAATGAAAAGGAGGAGGAAAATCAAAAGAAGAAGATATGAAGCTTCAAAAAAAGTGTACTTTAGCATGATTGAATTTAATTAAAAAGACATTTACTAAATTTAAGAAACTGTGCTAGGGACTGAGTAAATGAGACTATAGGAAGGATGATTAGTAAAGTAGCTAGCAACTAAAGGAAAGATACTATGCAAGAGAACACATGGGAGAAAACACTATGCATACAAATAAGTAAATATAGAGATGTACAAAGTAAATAGGGTCCCAAAAGGGACTGTTTCAAAAACATATATTTATGGGGAAAGCTAGATGGCACAGTGGATAGAGCACCATCCCTGGAGTCAGGAGTACCTGAGTTCAAATCCAGCCTCAGACACTTAACACTTACTAGCTGTGTGACCCTGGGCAAGTCACTTAACCCCAATTGCCTCACTAAAAAAAAAATATATATATATATATTATTATTATTATTATTATTATTGAGTCACTCACACCTTAAATATGTCAAGGATTTACAATTTAGGCATTCCCTCCACCAATATGTTGACAACTCCATTTCTAACTTAGTAAATGGTCTTCCCGAGTTGTTTCCACCAAAAAAAAACATCATCCTGAAACTGTCCCAGTAATGATTTTCTCTGACCCATACTCAAAACCAAAGTTTGTGCTCTGCTAACATAGCTGCTGAGAAGCCAGATCACCTGCATATCCTGATAAGGCATCAAAGCAGGGTTTTAGTGAAGTAAGCCACGTCCTTGATATAATTAAGGCACTATCTCATCAGTGGACTAAATGAAGCTGACCAGTATAGCCAACCACTATGTAAATGCAGTACTTGTCCTAACATCACCTGTTTACATAACAGATTTTGTTGTTTGTTTGTTTGTTGGGTTTTTTTGCGGGGCAATGGGGGTTAAGTGACTTGCCCAAGGTCACACAGCTAGTAAGTGTCAAGTGTCTGAGGCCGGATTTGAACTCAGGAACTCCTGAATCCAGGGCCGATGTTTTATCCACTGCGCCACCTAGCCGCCCCCTACATAACAGATTTCAGACATTCTTCATTGAGAAGCTACAATGGGCATCAGTAATGAGCTCAGTTGATCAATCATATAGGAACTCACATTTCTAGGGTACTTCGTGGCAACAAAGCACTTTGCAAATATGATCTAATTGGATTTTCACAAATCCCTGGATGGAGGCTAGTGCAAACATTATTATTTACATTTTACAAATGAGAACACTAAGATTCTAAGACACTAAATGATTCCCTCATAGTCACAAAGTTGGTAAGTGAGAAAGAGAATAGAAACCCCACCTCTTCTGACTCAATAGCCACGTCTTTCCTATAACCAAAGATAACTAAACTAAAAGATGCCTAGAAATGTTTACTCGTTTATCTTAAATGAATCCAGACTTAGTATCAAATACTCTTTCTCTATATAACCACCGATCTATTTCACAAGGAGTTTCCCCATGGGTGTTACATAACATTTGAATCACCTTCCATTCCAGTCTGCTCTCGACATTCTCCAAACAAAACGTGAACTCTGAAGCCTAGACCCCAGCTAGAGGTGAATGATAACTTCAATTTGGATGCCCAGCTACAATAATGGATTTTCCACTCTCTTCCATATACTCTACCTTGAAAACAAAGTTATGCTGGAAACTATCCTGTCAAGGGTATGGGTCTGTCTTTCCTTCAATGAACATTGATTAAGTACTTACTGAATGCATATCATACAACATTTAAATAAAACATAAGGTCTCTGAACTTATGAATCTTACAGTCTTGGAGGGAGACAAAACAGAAACACGACTGTGAAATAAAACAAAACAAATTGTTTTGGTCCCACTCTAACCAACTGAAGCCAAAGAAATGCACATACCATAACCATGTACATATATTGTATGTGCATGTATATGTATATAAACATATATATTTATATACATATATCTAACCAAATGAAACCAAAGAAACACATATATAATATATGTATATGTATATTATATATGTGCATATATATAAATGTATATAACCAACTGAAGTCAAAGAAACATACAGTGTATATATGCATACATATTTCTACTGTATACTACATTCACATATAATTAACCAAAATACTCTTAATTCTTGTGGAAAAGTGCTACGAGATCTTTAATGGAACACAAATCATCAGAGTCTGATACATGCAGTTCAGCTCAGCTTTTTAACTAAAACAAAGATTATTTTTGACATGTAAAGGCAGAAGCATACAATAATAATATTCAAAACATAAAAGTATGCTGCAGTTTTACATCCCTCATCACCAGGAGCAATACTGAAGAAATTATAGAACTGTTTTTGTTAATGGTAGCAATATTCTCAATAGTGTGAAATGCCGTGAGACTGCAGCCAAAACTGCTTTGACATTTCTAGTAGTTCTGAAAAATTATTCTACTTTTAATGAAAAAAAAAGCTGCTTTGGTTAGTTGCTACACTATTAGTTCTTGATCATATAGGCATGGGTTTCACAACAATACCTTTTGAAAGGATCCCCATACAGAATGCTATCAGTCTCTCATTTTAATTGAGGCAGCTGGAGTCCCATTCTAGGCTTAGAATCCAGATGCCCTGAGTTCAAATATGGCCTCACATTCTGATTACCCATGTTGTCCTGAGCAAACCTCTTCACCTTTCTAAGCCTGTTTCTGCAAGGGGCATAACAATAGTACCTGCCTCACCGGGTGGTTGTGGAGAATCAAACAAGAAAATATGTAAAGCACTTTACAAACCTTAAAGCACTTCACCATGTGAACTATTAATCACATAAGATTTAAAGGAGTGGTTAAGTTCCAGTGGAAGATTGTGTGAAGGAGTGTGTTTTGTTTTTATGTTATGGAAAGGAAGTAACAAGCAATGAGCAGAAAGACTCAGCTGGTTTTTGAGCAGCTGAAGGCTCTGCTTCTTTCCCCATATATGCATTAATTTCCAAAAGACCAACTGCTGAATTCTGGGCTTGGGCCCATTCTTAACCTAGAAACCCCATTGCTGTTGTTGGAGTGATGGGCAAGAAAACTGATGAAGCTTCTAGGCACAGGAGCGCCACCTTAGGCCTAAGACCATTCTGGAAGGTCATGGTGAGAAAATTTCAAGTACAGCTGAAGGAAGAAAGTTGACAACGCTCGTGACTCTGGCATGGATGGAATGGCCCATTTAGACCTTCCAGTACTCCCACCTCCTGTTCTATCACACTATAAATGAGCCTTACATCCGTAAGAGCTTCCATCTTTACTGCAAAGCAATGTTTAAGGGAGCTTAGCATGGATACTTTGTTCAACTTTCAATAATATCAAACCTGAGTGTCCGCTATTTCCTTCCTATATGTGTATTTTGTTCATGCTATTCATGAATCTAAAAGGTCCTTCCTCCTTCCTCATTGAAATTCTATACATGCTTCAAGATTCTACCCTAATCCCACCTCCTTTCATGAAATCTTCCTTGATAACTTGTCAGTACTGACTGAATGAAGGACCACTTGGAACATTCTTTGAATCATACATTTTGTCATTCAATATTATTTCACTTAACATTTTTAATTTGCTATTTCAAATGGTTCTCTAAGTGTTTTAGGTATGTAAATCTTATCTCCCCTATAAGATTTTTTTTTGGTGAGGCAATTGGGGTTAAGTGACTTGCCCAGGGTCACACAGCTAATAAGTGTCAAGTGTCTGAGGTCAGATTTGAACTCAGGTCCTCCTGAATCCAGGGCTGGTGCTCTTTCCACTGCGCCACCTAGCTGCCCGTCCCCTATAAGATTTCAAGCTCATTCAGGACAAGGACAGATGATGATCATGGTACAATAGAAAGAATACTAGAGGGGCAGCTAGGTGGCACAGTGGATAAAGCACCGACCCTGGATTCAGGAGGTCCTGAGTTCAAATCCAGCCTCAGACACTTAACACTTACTAGCTGTGTGACCCCGGGCAAGTCACTTAACCCTCATTGTCCCACAAAAAAAAAAAAAGAATACTAGAGAAATAGTCAGGCAACTTGGGTTCTATTCCTAGGTTGGTCAATCACTTCCTATGTGTCTTTAAACAAATCACTTAACATCTCTAGATGTATCTACTAATTGGTAAAAATTAAAGAATTGGACTAAATGATGCATTTCCTTTGAGATCTCAACCTCTTTGATTCTATGATGTATTTATTGCCCAAGATCCTTTTCCACAGGCCTTACAGTGTCATTTTGCCCAAAATACACTGCTTTAGGAAAGAAATGCCATAAACTGAGTTGTCTGTCACCCCATAAACCAACATCCAAGCCACCAGAGCCAAGGGTTCTATGGATGTTCCATTTTGCCCCTTCCAACTTTGTTTCCAAAGATACTATCCTCAAGAACCTATCTAATTCAACAATAGTGTATTCTGTCCTCACTGTTCAACATACATACATGGGCAAACCTCAAATATACTCATATATATTTATTTTTATTAATAAGTAATCTTCAATGAAGTGCAAACCCAGGAGCAGGAACACCAGCGAGGAGTTCACACCTCATAGCTCAGAAAGTTATAAAAAAGGAAACTTGATTTTATCTGGATGGAGCCCCCTAACGGGCCCAACCATGCATGAAAATGAAAGTTGTTTATAACTGTAATATTTCTCATACCTCAACATCTTCCACTAAAATCTTCTGATGTTTTAGCATGGTGTAAGTTTATCAAGGTGTGACCAGAGGCTATCAGTGAAGTAGAAGCTTGGGTAGCTTTGAGTTGTTTTTTCAAGGACCAGCCTTGCCCAGGGTGGTATTATGAGACTATATAATCCCTGCTATTGGGGGAGGTGAAGGCTGGTTGATCACTTGAGTTTTAAAGTTCTAATCTGTAACAGGACTAAAGCCAAATGAGTGTTTATACATGTTGAGTCTGGAACCAATATGATGAAGAGGAAGAGGGTCATTAGTTGCCTAAGAAGGGGTGTACCAGTACAGGTTGAGAAAAATGGGAAATATTAAATGACATTCAGTACTAGTTTCAGAGCTATGAGTGGCCACTGCACTTCCAGTCTGGGCAAGATAAAGAGACCCAATTTCAAATGGATAGATGGTAGATAGATAGATAGATAGATAGATAGATAGATAGATAGATAGATAGATAGATAGATAGATAGATAGATAGATAGATAGATATACACACATATATATGACATTTATTTTGTTTGTTTGTTTTTTTAGCGAGGCAGTTGGGGTTAAGTGACTTGCCTAAGGTCACACAGCTAGTAAGTGTTAAGTGTCTGAGGCCGGATTTGAACTCAGATCCTCCTGACTCCAGAGCCAGTGCTCTATCCACTGCACATATATGACATTTATAATAGAAATATATGCATATCTATACATATACATATATAATGTACAACTTGCTATTCTTTTTAAATCTAAGTCAAAGTTATCATTTTTATTATACTATGTTATGGAAATGCTTGTTTTATTCCATAAATCAAAAATAAAAGAAATGTGAGGGGAAAAAAAATCAAGGGCCAGTCTTGAAGCAGCTAATCCCAAGAAATTGGGCCTACAGGTAATTAATATTTCAACCACGGCAACTTAGAAAGACTGTCTGCCAAGGGCTAATAGCAGTACGGTGTAATGAAGAATGTTGGACTTCAAGCTACAAGAAACCTGAGTTCAAATCCCAGAATTCACACTAAGTAGTTATGTGACCATGGGCTTCTGTTTTCTGAACCTCTGTTTCCTCATCTGTGTATGGAGATAGTAATGTAACAGAGGCTTTGTGGAAGGGATTTAGGTTCACAATTTAGCTCGGTTGCTATATAGCACAGTTCCACAAAGTTCTGAGCCCAAGGCCCTCCACGGGCTAGAGTCCCAGGCAACCTGGTTTCTCAGGGCTTTGTGGCTGACCTGACCACAGCATCTGGTCTGAAATCCAGCAGCTAAGGTCACCTTGATTTCAGGTCTGGTGGTCATTCCACCACCTTCACCTATAATTGAAAAGAACACAGATCAAAAAAAAAAAAAACCAGTTTCTCAGGGTCACAGGTACTTTATGATACTAAAGTACTTTGTATATAAGATTTAATTTGATTCTTACAACAGCCCTGTAAGATGGTTAGTGCTCCTCCTCCTGGGAAGAAGGGGAAGGGGAGAGGGGAAGGTAGACCTTCCCCCTCACCAATTCAGTTCATGGTACCTTTACCCTGTCTAGACAATGGAGGGAGAGAGTGAGAAGTTTCCAGTCTCATAGTGTTAAGGATGCAGCCTGGAGGCTAGTACCTCTCACATAGTAAGGAAATTCCTAATGTCTTCTCCTAAAAGCAGATCCCTGACATTTCCCACATGATTGCCTCCACTTGGAGTGATCTGAGTATACACAAGAGCAAAGTCCTCATTAAAATAATATGTTCACTATACATGTCTCAAGTTTGTTGTGAGTAAAGCACTTTATAAACCTCAAAACTCTATACATATGTTATAATTATTAAGAGGGATTGCCATCTATGTTGATATAGAGGCATATCTACATAATTGAAATAATGGAGCCACAAAATGGCCAAAACTCAAAATATCCCAAATGGAATTCACAATTTTCCCCAAATCTTCTGATTCCTTTTTTCTGTCAACCTCACCACCCCTACTTATGGCCTCAGTATCGTCTTTGACTCTTCTGTTTATTTCACCTCCATGTCCAATCACTTATCAAGTGTACCTTGGATATACCTCTCAAATCTATGCCATTCTTGCCATTACCACCATGATTACCCAGGGACAGACCCTTCTCATAGCCATCCCCCTGAATTACTGCAACAGTCTCCTGTTCTCTCTTCCTACAATTTTCCCCCTCCAATCTATCTTCCTTAGCACAAATATGATCATATGAATCCTCTGCTTAAAGCTCTTCAATGACTCCCTATGGTCTACTAAATAAAATCCAAACTTCTTTGCCTGGTATTCAATAATTTCAAAAACCTTTTCATCCTTATCCTACATGATGGTCCTCCATGTCTATTAAGGAAACAGGATAAATACATTACTGTATACTTAGGTATGTACCACATCCTCACAATGATAACACAAACTTCATGAGATCAGAAATTATATTTAATTATCTTTGTATCTGCCCCAATACTTAGAATAGTGCTTTTCATGTATTAGGCATCCATAAAATAAATTTCTTTTAATCCCTGTTTCCTTTTTTATTGGAAAATATATTGAATAGTTAAGTACTAGAATAGCACCCATTAAAAATACTAGATAAGCTTTTATTCCTCCAAGAACAGACTTGGAGCCTACTTGCACACATTGACCCTATTAGACACACCAACCATAACCCATTCACACATAGTAGAACTAGTTATTTAACAATAATGTTGGAGAACACTCATACATAACTTTATTGAACTTCCATTATCTTGTAAGAGAAATATATAACTCTGTACATACAAGGCTGTGATTGACCCAAAGTATAAGAAAAGGATGGTAAACTGAGGTGTAGTGTCTTAGAGTTTTTACTGCCCATAAGAATTGGCTAAAGAACAAGCCCCAAATAATGTTCACGAAGGTAGAGATAGAACATTTTGCAAATTCATAAATCAGGGTTCTACCAACCCTTCTCTTGGGAATGAGAATACTTTTCCAAAATAAAATATGGCGGCCTCCATTGAGCTCAGCATTCTGTGTCACCCGTGTTCAATGCTTCTTCATCATCTCACATGACCAATAAATAAATGGTAGTGTCAAATTAATTAACATTGATTCTACCTCCATAATGTTTTCCATATCTAAGGAATCATAAGATCATATAATCTCAGAGCTGAATGGCTTCAAATTCTTCCAAACCCTGACACAGACATACCTTTAGGTAAATGGAAACCACATAGAGTCATAAGACCTTAGATCTAAAGCTGGAAGAGACCTCAAAAACCATGTGGTCCAATACTTTCATTTAACAGAAAAGGAAATTGAGGCTTAGTAAGCTGGGGTTCAGAAGGAGCCAATTCACCAAACATGTATTAAGCCTCTATAAGGTATAACATACTATCCTAGAATTGTGGTCCATGAACTTAATGTATCATAAAAACAATAAATTAAAAAATCTTGAAAAGATTAAGAAGACAGATCCAAAGTGAACTAACCAAAACCAGGAAAATGCTACAACAAAATAAATGAAATACGAAAATGCTTTGTAATTATAAGCAAATTTGAACCTGGAGAAAAGATGAGAAAATGTACCTCCTTCACCTCTTTGTAGACTATGGGTGCAGAACATCACATATTCTGACAGGCTCAATTGATGTTAGTTGTATCAATTTTTTTCTATCCATTTTAGTCTTTGTTATAAAGAATGGTTTCTGTGTGGGGAAAGGATATATTTGAAAATGAAAATGATATAAAAAGAAAAGATATCAATAATTAAGACACTGTTAAACCTATGTTTCAAGACCAGCAAATGATTTATTCCTTGGCTTTTCAATATCAAAATCCTTCCTCTAAGAATCAGCTCAAATACCATCTCTTTGGTAAAGCTTTCCCTGATTCCTCCAGTTCCTAGTGTTTTCTCTCTCATTTAATGTTTTAATTGTGCTTATCTATGTTCATACTGTTGTTCACACACACTTATAGAATGTAAACTTCTTGAGGGCATAAGTTCATGAGAACCAGGGAAATATCCCTGCCCCCAATTAGGAACTAGCCTAGATAGAAAAAAGCAAATACAGAGGAACACCTAACCCCTAAAATCATGCTACTTTGCTGTAACAAAGTCATACCTATCACCTCTCTTCTGTTTCTAAGTACAATACAGTATAAGGGCTAGTTTCCAAAAGCCATCATTGAAAGCCTTGCTTCTCCCAATTTATTTATACTGGCTTCAGGCAGCCCCAGTATGAAAGAGAATTTAGTATATTCCTCAGCATTACTGAGAGCTGTTCCTCTTCCAATTCACCCTATACCTTATTATCAGATTAATTTTGCTAATGCACAGCTCTGATCACATACATCTCCTATTTAAGAACTCTCAGTTCCTTCTCCTGTACCAAAATCTCAGACAGGATGAACCTCAGAGGTGATCTAGCTTAATGTATTTATTTTTACTCTGTATCTGGCATAGTACCTGGCCCAAAGTAGTAGTTGAATCAGTATTTGCAGATTGAGTGATTGATGCTAGAATGTCCTCTACAATATCCCCAATAATTGGTCAACTAGCCTTCAGTTAAAGATATCCAGTAAAAGAGAATCTGCTCCTTCCCAAAGCAATTCATTCCACTTTAGCTCTAATTTTATGAAATTCTTCTTTATGGGGGGCAGCTAGATGGTGCAGTGGATAGAGCACTGGCCCTGGATTCAGGAGTACCTGAGTTCAAATCTGGCCTCAGACACTTCACACTTACTGGCTGTGTGACCCTGGGAATGTCACTTAACCCTCATTGCCCTGAAAAAAAAAAGAAAAGAAAAAGAAATTCTTCCTTATATGTAATCTGATCACACTCTAAAGCATCTACCCATTGCTCCTAGTTTTTCTCTCTGTGGTCTCATCCCTTTTACACATGGCAATTCTTCAAATACTAGAAGAGAGCTACCATGATTCTCTCAAACCTAAGCCTTCAGGCTAAATGTTACCATCTCCTTCATCCTGTCCTCATGTGGCACAAACCTAGACAATTTCCAACTAGGTGGAACAGTGGACAGAGGGCTGGGCATGAAGGTAAGAAGACCTCAATTCAAATCTGGCCTCAGATACATACTAGCTGTGTGACTCTGGTCAAGTCACTGAACCTCTGTCTGCCTCACTTTCCTCAACCATATAACAGAAGTAATAGCACCTACCTCACAAGCTTCTTTTGAGGAACAAGTGTGGTGATATTTGTAAAGCACTTAGCACAGTGTCTGGTATATATTAGACACTTAATGAATGCGTGTTTGCTTTCCTCTATCAATGTATGACAGTGCATGTCCTTAGTTGTATTTACAGATCATATCATCTAGTTCTTACCAAACTAACCTTCCTAAATGGACATGTAATTTTTTTAATCTTACAAAGAAACTTTGGATTAGATATGATACTAAGAGTGCATGCAAAAGAGAACAAGAAAATAGGAAAGCTGACATACTTCCTGATCCTAAAACAAGACCTTCATTAGCCATTGTTAAAAAATAATTATGACAGGGCAGCTAGGTGGCACAGTGGATAAAGCACCAGCCCTGGATTCAGGAGGACCTGAGTTCAAATCCGGCCTCAGACACTTAACACTTACTAGCTGTGTGACCCTGGGCAAGTCACTTAACCCCAATGGCCTCACCAAAAAACAAAACAAACAAACAAAAAACCAATTATGACCTAATCAAATCTAACAAGAAAACAGACAAAAAATATTCAAAATTATCAAGAGAATTATTTGAAGTTTATATTTATATGCACTATAATTGGCAATGAACTTTGTCCTAAATGTATATTGTGCATTCTGATATAAGCTAATGTTAGCATGAAGCTATCACAATTAACATGACATTCAAAAGCTAAGTTTTTGTCACCAAAAACAATGTAAGCACCCAGGCTACCTATAGGAAAAAATGTTCCAAATCATTACTAATTAGAGAAATGCAAATTAAAATGATTCAGAGATTCTACTTCACAGCTTTCAGAATGGCAAAGATGACCAAAAACTGAAAATAATAAATGTTGAGAGGGTTATGGGAAAACAAACACATTGATATGCCTGTGAATGGGTACAACAATTTTAGAAAAGAATCTGGAAGTATACACAAAAAGTTACTAAATATTGAATGCCCTTTGACCCATCTAGGCTGATACCCAAAAGACATCAAAAAAAGAAAAAAGAAGAAAAAATATATGCAAAAAAATTTATGGGAACTCTTTGTTATAGCAAAAAAAAAAAGAAACTAAGAGGATGGCTATTAGTTGAGAAAGGGCTGAACAAATTGTGATATGTAAATATGATGGAGTATTATTATGCTATAGACCATGAGAAAATAAATGATTTCAAAAAGACATGGGGCAGCTAGATGGCGCAGTGGATAGAGCACCGGCCCTGGAGTCAGGAGTACCTGAGTTCAAATCTGGCCTCAGACACTTAACACTTACTAGCTGTGTGACCCTAGGCAGGTCACTTGGCCCCAATTGCCTCACTAAAAAAAAAACAAAAAACAAAAAACAAAAAGACATGGAGGGGCAGCTAGGTGGCTCAGTGGATAGAGCACCAGCCCTGGAGTCAGGAGGACCTGAGTTCGGGTCCAATCTCAGACACTTGACACTTACTAGCTGTGTGACCCTGGGCAAGTCACTTAACCCCAATTGCCTTACAAAAAAAAAAAAAAAAAAAAAAAACATGGAAAGACATATGAACTGATTCACAGTGAAGTGAGCAGAACTGGAAGAAAAGTATGCGCTAATATCAATATCATAAAAATGAACAATTTTGAGGGCTTTTTTAAACTGATGAATGAAATGAACAGGAGCAGGAAAATTTATACAATAACGATAATATATAAACAAAAAAATTTTGAGAACTGTAAGACCTGAATGATAAAATGTCATTCATGACTCCAGAGAATCAATGATGAAATGTTGGTCCACACAGACATAACAGATTTAGCATGCAGAATGATATTTGGATATAGATGTAGATATATATAGTGGCAATTGAGAGGATTTGTTTTGCTTGGCTAATCATATTTGTTACAAGAAATTTGTTTTCTTATTTCCCAATGGGGCAGAGAGTGGGAGGGGGAAATAATACATTTCTATTCATTATTTTTAAATAAAGCAGTGGAGGGCACTGCACATTTGAAATGTTCAAGTACTTTCAGATAAAGTTGCTTAATAGTTTTACTTAACTATTTTACTTTGTAACAAAAAGATCTCTGTATAACCTATAGCACCTCTGTATAATCCCCCTGAATAATGTGTAAATGCTTATAATGTAAAAACAAACATCAATAAAACTTTTTAAATGTGTGCATCATCTATAAAACTGTTCTTATCTACACACTTTAAAATGTAGATAGAGAATTTTTTCCCTGTTTATAAATTTTCCAAACAAAAATAATAAGTGGGTTTTGAACCCATTTGTTGAAAACATAAAAAAACCCACCATCTGCTTCATTTCCAAGAACTAATCCATGAATATAGAACCTTACTAATCAAATTTCAGTTAAAAACCTTTGCATATGTAGTGGATGGGATTGAAAAATGAGTGTTATGGGGCAGCTAGGTGGCACAGTGGATAGAGCACCGGCCCTGGATTCAGGAGGACCTGAGTTCAAATCCAGCCTCAGACACTTAACACTTACTAGCTGTGTGACCCTGGGCAAGTCACTTAATCCCAAATGCTTCACCAAAAACAAAGAAAGAAAGGAAGGAAGGAAGGAAGGAAGGAAGGAAGGAAGGAAGGAAGGAAGGAAGGAAGGAAGGAAGGAAGAAAGAAAGAAAGATGAGTGTCATGGGCCAATAAGTGTACTCAGATATGGGATACACTTTTTCCAAGTGGATCCATGTATCTTTTTCATCTATGACAATCAAGTACCAATGGAGAATAAGTTTAGAATAAGACCTTCAAATCACAGTATCACAAAGTGTTCAACAAAGTTTTTCTAAAACAATGAAACAAATGAAATCACTTTGCTTTTGCTTTTAAAAAGTCAAAATGAGGGGGGCAGCTAGATGGCGCAGTGGATAGAGAACCGGCCCTAGAGTCAGGAGTACCTGAGTTCAAACCCAGCCTCAGACACTTAACATTTATTAGCTGTGTGACCCTGGGCAAGTCACTTAACCCCAATTGCCTCACTAAAAAAAAAAACAAAAACAAAAACAAAAAGTTATAATGAGGGGCAGCTAGGTGGCGCAGTGGATAGAGCACTGGCCCTGGAGTCAGGAGGACCTGAGTTCAAATCCAGCCTCAGACGCTTGACACTTACTAGCAGTGTAACCCTGGACAAGTCACTTAACCCCAATTGCCTCACCAAAAAAAAAGTCATAATGATAGTTTAATGAGGACTTTGTACCATTAATAAATTAAAATTTATTTTTATATATCAGTCTCAATTTTGTTATTTTTTTATTTTAATGTACATTTTAACGTGTATGAAATGTATTAGTATAGTTAAGTATATGTATATCATTTCTAAATATGCATGTGTGTGTGTATACCCATGTATATGAGATCATTTTTTACTGGTGGGTTAAGGCCTCTAAAAAGATTGGAAACCACAATTCTAGACTGTTGAAAATATTTTGGAACCTGACCCTGTTATATAATGTGTTAATTATTCCTCCTGGCTTTATAGTCACATAACTCTAATAAGAAAACTATGTATTCCTTCAAACTACTCATCAGTAAAAATATTGAAAAGTATGGAGTCAAGGATAGCTTCCTGTAGTCTTTCACTGGAGATCTTACCAGGAGTTAACATTAATTTATTAATGACTACTCTTTGGGTCAATCTATTCAATTTTGATTAAATCAACCTGAAAATAAAAAGCCTATATTTCTCCATCTTGACCATAGGCAGACCAAGTGAGGTGTTTTCAGAAAGTTTTGCTGGAATTGATCTGTATCACCCAAGATACTCCTTCTCACATGAGAGTAATCAGAAAAACTACCCTACATTAAAAATAATCTGTGGGTCAGCCACTCAAAACTCTATGTTGGGGGTGGCTATATAGCACAGTGGATAAAGCACCTGCCCTGGATTCAGGAGGACCTGAGTTCAAATCTGGCCTCAGACACTTGACACTTACTAGCTATGTGACCCTGGGAAAGTCACTTAACCCCCATTGCCCCACAAAAAAAAACAAAACAAAACAAAAAAAAAAACACTCTATGTTACCAGGCTCCCAAAGATATATTTACCTATGGATCAGAGGATGCATTTGTTCAAAATAAAAAACATTTAATCAAACAGCATAGCAAAAAAGTGACAAAAATCCCCTCCCCCATGCACATATGAGGTAAAATCCCATAGATTACCATCCTACCAGTGGAGAACACATACAGAGAACACAAGAGGTATAACCTGGACCAAGGAGACCTACCTCAGAGCAAGCAGGAGCAAGTCAAGGTATAGGACCCTGGTCAGGAGGTAGGAGTATCCTGCTTCCCTTGGAGAAGGCCACGAGGAAAATGAGACGGGAATAAGTCTTGTCCCCAGAAGATGTTCTAGGGCTAGAGATGGTAATCAGTCAATGCCTCACTGAAGCAGAAGATAGACAGTGCTTGAGAGCGTCACCTAAATTTATTGTTTCAAAAAGGGTTTTGTTGTTTCTATTTTGTTTAATTCCTCTTTGATTTTCTAAATTTTCATTTTTAAGTTTAGTTTAAATAATTGCTTTTTTCTTCATCAGTCTCATGCTCACTTAATTGACTTATCCTTTCTTTCTACCTAAAACCAAGAGTTACAATTATAGTAGGAAAATGTTAGAGGTCTTTCCAATAAGATCAGGGTAAAGTGTATCTATTGTCACAATTATTATTTAATACTGTCTAAGAAATGCTTGCTATCACAATAACACAAGAAAAAGAAGTTGAGGAAATAAACAGAGGGAAAAGCAAAACAAATGCAAATGGCATTATGGCTTCCTTGGAGAAACTGAGTCAACTAAAATATTGAAACAATATCTTCAGTGAAGAAGCAAGATATAAATTAAACCCATAAAACTCTTTGACCTTTATATATTACCAACAAAACCCAAAAAAGGGATAGAAAAAGCTATTTCATGGGATATTTCCCATAAAATATATAAAATTACAAAATATATGAAATACTGGGGAATCCAGTTATTAAGATACATACAGAAATTATATGGGTGCAATTATTAAAACACTTTAAAGAAATAAATGCAGACCCTAACAATTGGAAAGATATTACATGTTCACAATTAGATCATGCCAATATAAAAGTGATAATAATATCAAAATAAATTTACACATTCCATATAATACCAATCAAACTAACAAAAAGTTAATTCACAAAATTAGGGGAAAAAAACAAAATTCATATGGAAAACACCACTCAAGAATTTCATAGTAACAATGAAAAAAAAAGTTCAAAGGAAGGTGGCCTAGCAACACCAGAATATAAACAATATACTACAAAGCAGTAATAATCAAAACTTTTTGGTACTGAAAAAGTTGATCAGTGGAACAGATTATGTTCACAAAATAAACATGGAAGTGTAATGTTCAATAAACCCAAAATTCTGCTACAGGAGTACAGACTCACTAATAGATACAATATGTTGGGGAAACTGGAAAGCAGTTTGGCAGAAATTAGGCGTAGAACAACATCTCATACCATATAATACAATAAGCTCCAAATGGGTACAAGAATAAAAGGTCATATTGTAAACAAATTAAAGAATCATAGAAGATAATTTTTACAACTAAGAAAAGAGAAAGAGGTCTTAACCACACAAGGGAGAGAGGATCACAGGAGATAAAATGGACAGTTTTGAGTACATAAATTTGAAAAGTTCACATACAAGGAAAATCATTGCAGTTAGAATTTGAGATAGTTAAGTGATAAAGTAAAAGCACCATATGTAAAAAATATTTATAGCATCACTTTCTGTTGTATCAAAACAATGGAGGGGCAGCTAGGTGATGCAGAGGGTAGAGCACCGGCTCTGGATTCAGGAGGTCCTGAGTTTAAATCCAGCCTCAGACACTTGACACTTACTAGCTGCATGACCCTGGGCAAGTCACTTAACCCCAATTGCCTCACCAAAAAAAAAAAAAATACCCAAAAAACAAACACAATGGAAATATAGTGGGTCCTATCAGTTGGGGAATGGCTAAACAAAATATAGCATGCACATTTAATAGAATATAAGAAATGAGAAAAGGAAATTAAATCATAGAAAGTCAAAGAAACTTTAAAAGACCAGTATAATTGATCATTGTGAAGTGAGCAGAAGCAGAAGAATGATTACAATAGCATAAAGGAAAACAGCTTGAAAAACTTAAGAGCTATAGGCAATGCTATGGCCAAACATGACTTCAGAAGACTGAGAACGGAACATGCTTCTCACGTCTTGGCTGAGAGGTGATGATATAGAGATGAAGCCAACTTAAGGAATGATTTTGCTCCCTGTACTTATTTGTTAAAATAGATGTCTTCTATGGGGGAGGGAGATAAATTGGGAAGAGAATTGCTATGTGATACTGAAGCCAAAAAAAAAAAGAAAAAGAAAAAGAGCATCATTTAAGTAATTTATTTTTTTAACAAGTACACAAAAGAAAGTACAAGAAAGTTCAGAAGGGGACAGAGATGAATGGAGCAGTACTATCACTGTCATGTTCAATGTACTGTACATTTTAAAAAACAAAACAGATGTAACAGAATTTCATAGTTTCTTATACAGTCCTTGTTTTCTATTCTTTTTATATTGAAATGTTCATGTTGATGTTTAAGTTCACGATAAAAAAGAAAAATTAAATTAATACAATGAAGAAAGAAAGAAGGTGCTAATATTTGGTAGTGTAGTAAGGGATGTTTGGATGTGTTTTCTTTTTCTTTTAAAGTCCTAATTCAGGCATATTGTCAAAAGCATATGAATTCACATATTTAGATAAAGATATCCAGTTAGTTCAATCTAAAATGGTTATATCTGTACAGCTTTAAATGTTTATGCTAATTAATCAATCATTTATTAGACACCTATTATATGCTAGGAATTAGGGATATAAGTACAAGGAATGAAACAATACTTAATATCAAGGAGCTTACATTCTAAATGTCCTTGACAGTAAACATAACTGTTTCTTTGACTATTCCCCATAACATCTAGTCCAGTGATTATAGTCACTTAATAAATATTAATTGATTGCTTGATTTATTTCATCTAGAGAAGAATAAGCCTAATTTTCTGGGAAGAAAAGCTTCTCCTGATAATAGATTCTTCACAATGAGCAAAACAAGAAGAGATTGGGATTCAAAATAGTACACAGAAAAAGTATGATCAAGCTTTTACTATGTGAAAATCTAATATTGGCAGAGGAAAAACTCTCTCCTTATACCCAAAGGCAGATGTGTTCTAAAGTAGTAGGTGAAAATTGTGTCCTGTCTGTACCTATAGAAAATGAAAAGCCAATGTCCCCTTTTATGATGTAAACCCCACTTGGTCTAAAGTGAAGTCAGTAAAAATATATTTAAAATAATGAGGATTCTTAAGTTATAATCCTGATAGTATCTGGTGGCGAAAATTATCTTTTTTTACTACATCCTAATGTGATTCCTATTTAGTCTGTACCAACTTTGTGAAAAGCTAGTCATGAAAACAAGAAGAGTCCCTGGGCAAGTCACTTAACCTCCGTTGCCCTGCCCAAAAAAAAAAAGAAAAGAAAAGAAAACTAGAAGAGTGAGGTAATACATAGCCCAGTTTTTATTAATTTTTTTCTATGTCATGGATGCCTTTTGACAATTTGATGACACCTACGGACTCCTCAGCATCATGGCTTTTTTTTTTAAATTCATAATTGAAGAAAATACTAAATTTCTGTTAAGGTTATTGCAAGTAAAGGTGGAATTTTCTTATCTAGTCAGTCAATAAACATTTATTAAGCACCTACTATGTGCCGGGCACTGTGTTAAATTCTGGGGATATAAAGAAAGGTCACAGTCTATTGGCAGAGAGATCATGCAAACCACTATACAACAAAGTATATAAAGGATTAACTAGAAATAGTCATCAGAGGGAAGGCACTAGAATTAAGAAGGATTCGGAAAGGTTTCCTGTAGAAGGTGGGATTTCAGATGAGAAAAGATAGCATGAGGAGGGAGAGCATTCCAGGCCATGAGGGACATCCAGTGAAAATGCCCAGAGTCAGGATATGGAGAATTCTGTTCAAGAAATGGCAATCACAGAGCATAGCAAGGGGGAGGGAAGCCCTGGAATCTATCTACAGACATCTCGGGCATCTGTGAATCCTGGGTTAAGAACCTCTATCACAGCCTGTAATAGCTTTATGTAATCTCACTAGAGCCCCACTGAAAATTACTTTTATTTTTCCCTGCTGGTTTAATGGTTCAGATCTTGACTTCTCACTATTATGTTTTCTGTTCAGCCTTTGAATGGGCAGTAAATATATTCATCACTGGCCAGTTTGTCTTAAGTATACTCACATTACTGAGTAGCATCTATATAACCAATCAGAGAACATGATAAAAATTCTGTAAGATACAAACTCCTTCATATATAGGCTTTAGATGTTTTCCAAAGATGAAAAGTAGGCAAAGTTTTCCCTTCAAGGTTTCCATACAGAGAGGTGGGGGAAGGGAGAAAGAGAGACAGACAGACAGGGAAAGAGAGAGGGAGGGAGGGAGGGAGGGAGGGAGAGAGGGAGGGAGAGAGAATTCCTTCCAAACAGAAATAGAAAAGTGATGAAAAAGGACATATAACCAATGGGGAAACTGTGTCAGCCAATAAGGATGTGCCTAAATGAAGAGAGAATGGAAACCCTGAAACTGATTAATCTTCCTTATAGCCCTTCTTTCTTGCCTAGAACTATATGGATATTTTTCTACCTGAGGCTAGTCCTACTGAGCATATAAGATAATTTGGCCTGAATTCTTCAGAATAAAGTTGATTCTCTGGTTTGGTAGTTAGAATATAGGCACCTAGAGAATACTCAGAGCATTGATAAAGTTACCTTTAGTAGCTTTATCTTTTCTGCAGACAAGGATTTCTACTTTATAGTCTTCCAAGCCTCTGCTTTTAGAAGTACGCAAGTAGTTAATTTATCAAATCAATTCTCTGGTCTTGAAACATCAGTTAGGGAGAAGTCATGATTTTACAGCGGTTTGTAAATCCCTTGCCTCCACTGACAGGGTTCCTTCTCCATTGTGCAGCTTGAACATTATGACTCAAGCTTACTCATCTGGACTAAGAATGAATTAAATTTTTCAGAGTAAAAATCTGAAAGCGAAAGTACACACATGTAATTCCAAGTTGCTGTTTTTAGAATGGGGCCTTTCTCTGGAGAGATTTTTAAGAATGTATTGCCATACTGTTCCATAGCTATTCTCTTTACTTGGATGTTCCCATAACAGTCGGTAGCTAAATATAAAATTTGACAGAAACACAATTAGTTCAATGAGAAGCCATTTATAATCTGACCATGGATTTTTTTTAAGAGAAAGAGGTGAGGTACTAATTTGACTGACAAATATACAAATAGAGATATACATAGAGAGATGCACATGTCACAGGGCAAAAGCACTGGACTTGTCATCAGATAGTTTGAATTGAAGCTTTTATGCACACTAGCCATCACATGGGAGTATCATTTAAGCATACAGAACCTCAATTTCTCATCTGTAGAAGAGGATGAATAATGTCTATACTATCTACTTCATAGAGGTTGTTGTAAAGAGGATCCTTTGCAAAATCTTAAAGCTCTCTAGAAATGTGAGTAATATAATAAAAACTGACATAAAGCTCTTTGAAGTCGGTAAAGCCCTTTATGAAGCAGCTAGATGACTCAGTGGATAGAGTGCTGGGCCTGGAGTCAGGAGGACCTGAGTTCAAATCTGGCCTCAGAAATTTACTAGCTGTGTGACCCTGGGCAAGTCACTCAACCTCTGTTTGCCTTAATCTACTGGAGAAGGAAATGACAAACCACTCCAGTATCTTTGCCAAGAAAATTCCATGAACAGTATGGTTCACAGGGTCATGAAAAGTCAGACACAACTGAACAATAAATGGTCTTTGCTCACGCTATTTCGATAACTTCACAACTCTATCGTTATTATTATCCCTATTTTATAGATGAGGAAACTGATACTCAGAGAGGATAAATGACTTGCACATGGTCATACAGCTAATAAGTATCATAAGTAGGATTCAAACCCAGGTCTTCCTGACTCTGACTCCAACACTTAATCTACTATTTCCCCCGCCTGACTCGTTATATGTAAGTACATAAGACTGAACAGGCTTATAGCTGAAAGAGACCATAAATATCATTTAGTCCAACTCCCCCTCCATTTGGCAGATCAGGAAATTGAGACCCAGGAATATGGTGTGATTCACCCAAGATCACTGAACTAGACAGTGGCAAGGCTGGAGTGTGAACCAGGTTCTCTGATTCCAAAGCCAGTGTTCTTTTGCCGTCATACTATGGATGTGTGTGTGTACACTCCCTAACCAGAAATTAAACCTGCATCATAGTGATAGATGTGTATACATATGTTATATATTATGGATTTATATATTTGGATTTATATATCTATATTTCATGCAATTCAAAATTGTTTATTGAGTACCTACTGTGTGCAAAAAATATATTGTCCCAGGCATTCTGAAGGCTATAAGGCTATGAATAAGATCTACTTTACAGAACTGTTATGAGGAAAGTCCCATGTAAAATTAAATTGCTATAACAATGTGAATAAATTATTCCTCTGATCATTATTGTGATGATTCTATCTGTGTGCTCAAGGAGCCTGAGCTCCAAATCTAGAAGATGAGAATAGAACCCAAAAAGCAAATTCATAAATACAAGATGGGAGGATGGGGAGGGTGTCTGAAAATTATTTGAGGAATTAAGTGGACTGAAAGTTCAACATTAGTAAATAGTGTGATATTATCACAAATATCCTCAATTCACAACTTTTCTTTTTTTCTTCTTTTTTTTTTTTTTGGTGAGGCAATTGGGGTTAAGTGACTTGCCCAGACTCACACAGCTAGTAAATGTTAAGTGTCTGAGGCCGGATTTGAACTCAGGTCCTCCTGAATCCAGGGCCAGTGCTCTATCCACTGTGCCACCTAGTTGCCCCTAATTCACTACTTTTCTTGAAGCTGTCATAATAAAAACTCCCAAGAAGCAACATCCTATAGCTTTCCCTTCTGCTATGCCCACACTTAGTAATTTCATATATGACAGCCGACACCATTTGGCCATCTAAATGGGGGTGAGAGAAATAGAATAGCCTGCCCTCCTACTCAGCTCCAACAATGGGACTGTTCCTGAAAAGATCATGGGGCTAAAGGAGCAACTTTCCATTGTTCCGTTTATAGGATCTTCCTGAAAAAGAAATGTGGCCCCTGAATACTCATGGCAACTAGAATGGAGGAAATGATGTTCCATTCATATAATGAGGTCAGACTATCCTTCTTCTTTGGTCAAAACTTCCAATGTAAGCAGTCATCAAAGGTGAAGCTGAGATTTAGAGATGCGTGACTTGGAAATATGTCATTTTGTTTGACCTGCAGTAGTAGGAAGTCTTACTCTTGACTTCTGTCTTTCTCTTCCTTGCTAACTAGATCACCAGAATTGCTGCTAGGTTGAGATAAGGTTCTTTTCTCTTCTAATTAGCCAAAATGAAGCAGCAAGGTCTATCTTTTCTCTCTAACTTTCTCTCTTGCCTGCTGGATTTCAACCAGAGAAGATGCCCCAACTTTCCCTTCTTCCAGGTTGGCCAAAGGAATGGAGATTTGGCTGTGCTCTCCCAATTTTCTCTCATGTTTTTTCTCAGTATCTCTGCTAGAAAAGTCAAATTGGAAGTTTTTCCCCACTGGGCAAAGGAGAGGACAATACACTGCAATTTCTGTCAAAATAATTGTGTGGGAGGCAGCTAGGTGGTACAGTGGATAAAGCACTGGCCCTGGATTCAGGAGGACCTGGGTTCAAATCCAGCCTCAGACATGTGACACTTACTAGCTCTGTGATCCTGGGCAAGTCACTTAACCCTCATTGCCCCACAAAAAAAAAGACAAAGACAAAAATAATTGTGTGGTTTATATTTATAATATTATTATTAAGGATTTTATTTTAATTACATTGGGACCATATGTAATAAATTGGTATGTTCATTACTGAGCTAATAATTCATATATATGTATATTTATGCATGTATAATCACTTGTGTACATATATGTATATATGTGGATCTGTGTTCATTATTCCCACTAAGTAGTTTGTGTGATTAAGTTTTGTAGGCATACTAGCACCAATCCTAAAAGATACCAAGAATCCTAACACCCTAACAGATTTGAGGATGAACAATAACAAACAAATGATGGAAAATTCAGAGTGGAATGCCTCTCTCTTCCCCCAGCTTTGTTCAAATATATGACTGCCCTCAAAATGCTAGGGCAACCTTAGATTACACTGAGAGACATGGTGTTCAGGATTATAAGGTGATAACTGTATTCTGATCATATTGTGTTCAATTCAAAGCACTATATTTTCTCTTTTTTCTTTTTTTTTTTGTATTTTTTTTGTGGGGCAATGAGGGTTAAGTGACTTGCCCAGGTCCACAGAGCTAGTAAGTGTCAAGTGTCTGAGGCCAGATTTTAATGCAGGTCCTCCTGAATCCAAGGCCGGTGCTTTATCCACTGTGCCACCTAGCTGCCCGGCACTACATTTTCAAAAGGACATTGATAACCTGGAGATTTTACAGAGGAAGGTGACCAGGATGTCAAAGATTCCAAAATGTCACATGAGAATCAGTTGAATGGCTGAGGAATGTTTCATCTGGAAGAGTGAAGACTTAGAGGAGAAGTTCTTGACCTGGGGTTTGTGAACTTGTTTGGTTTTTTTAAATATTTTGATAACAGTATTTCAATGTAATTGATTTCCTTTGTAATCCTACATATCTGACTCTATGCATTTTAAAACATTGTACTGAGAATGGGTCATAGGTTTTTATCAGACTTCTAAGGGATCTATGGCACAAAAATGGTTAAGAATCCCCTCTCTGAGGGATATACGATAGCTTTCATTTCTTATTTGAAGGGCTAAAATGTGAAGGAGGAATGGGGTGGGTAGGGGGAAGGATGAGGAATTAGATTTGTTTTGATGTACTCCAGAGGGTAGAACTGTGAGCACCAGCTAGGGGTTTCAGAGAGGTAGAGTTAAGTTTGACATGTGAAAACATTCCCTAACTATCCAAGAATTAAATGAATCGTCTCTAGAAGTAGTGACTTCTCCATCATTAGAGGTCTTCAGGTGAAAGCTGCATGAGCTCTCTTTTGGAGATGTTTTGGAAGGGACTCATACAGATACAGGTTGGATTGAATGACCGTTAAGGTCCCTTCCCACTCTGGCATTATGCAAACGAATTCTACAAATAAATAATATAGAAAGCATGATGGGAAACTAGTTGAGAGGCACCAAAGCACTATTGATGCAGAGATCACTTCTGATCGGGGGTATTGGGGAAAATAACAAACAGAACTTATTTTTCTAGGTCCACAGAAAACATTTCTGTTTGATTCCCAACATTTTTCCTGATGTTTTTAAAATGTATAAATAATTTTGCACCCACCTTATGAAAGAGAGAGGCCAGGGTTTAATATGCAGAATAAGAAATGCAGTGATGGATGTGACCACAGTAGAGATTTGTTTTACTTGGCTGTTCTTATGTGATACAAGTTTCTGACCTTTCTTTTGAATGAATGTAAAGAGATCAGAGGGAGAAAAAATTACATGTTTGATAATTTTTAAATAAAATTAAAATTAAATGAACACCAAAAAAAATTGGCATAGAAGATAGCCAGGAAATTGTGATCAGAAAAGGCAGTGGGCAGGTGGTTTGCAAAATTAAATTATAAACTACAGTTTATACCTGGAGCTACCACATTAGCCTCCAGCATATTGAGAATATCGTATATGGAGGATTAATATGAGAATAGAAACAAAAATCCACATAGAAGAAAAAGGCATGGATGACTTGTGTCCTGCACCCCAAGAGGCGAACATCCATATTCATGAGGCTGCAGATCCATTAAAATATTTTTAAACTATAACCTATTTATTTAGTAACTAAATAATAGTATTTAAACTATTATAATAACTAGCATTTTAATTTACCATATTATCTGCCTCTACCTCCTCGGTTCGCTTGTTTGAAGACCCCAGACAATTAAGTAGAAGACAAGAATGTCCCAAAGAGGATAAAGCTTTTCATTCTTTCCAGGAAAAACTCAGGAAATGTGATATGGGCAGGATGTGGATAAAATTCCTTATCTACATGACCTTTATACCAACTTCCTGTGTGATAGTGTAAAAGGGGGGAAGGGGAAGTCCCTTCTGAAAAAATATGTTAGTGATAAAGTTCTCTCCTAGCTTTCTTAGCTGCAAAATCATATGGGTCTATTATACCCGCATATAAAAATAACAGGGAGCCCAAGAAAGTTATAGTAAACAGGCAGTGAGAACAACAGATTGAGAATCAAGAGACCAGAGCTCTAGTCCTAGTGCTATAACTCAAGTGCTTCAGTTTTATCTTCTCTGAATGGACTGGCTAATACTCACTAGAGACACTGCTGGCTCTAAAATTCCATTTTCTATGTTATTTTAAAAGTGCCAATATTCAGGTCCTATGTATAGACCCTTTGAAAAATTGACCATCCTAGCCAAAAACTGAAATTTTTTTTAAAGTTTATCAGAATTTTAGTCAATCAATGGAAAGAGTCTTTTGTTTGACTTCCAAGATAGCCCTGGGTTGTTTAAAACAAAAACATAGTAGTGTTGTGTTAAGACAAAGCAAAAAAGTGAAAGTGATCATAAAACAACAATGTAACTGAGTCTTTCCCATGTTCCAGCTGAGCAAGATGTAAAAACTATATAAATAGCATAATATCAAATTAATTAGATTTTCTTTTTAATAAACATTATGTTCTTCTAACATCATTAAGTCAATTTGGGGATGTATCTGATGATTGAAGTTGGAATCTCAGTGTGCTTACCTTGGAAAAACACTTTCACGAATAAAACTGAACAATCTGACATGTGCATATATACCATCTCCATTGTTGGGTCTTTGTCTTACATAAAATAGAATATAACTAACATTATGTATCTTGTTCCTAAGACAAAGAATCACTTTTCTAAAACTGTATATGAAATTGAGGAGGAGGAGGTTAGAAGAAAGAAGGAAGAAGATGGTGATGATGGTGCTGGTGGTGATGATGATGACGGAGATGATAAAGAAGAAGAAAGAGAAGGAAGAAGAAGAAGAAGAAGAAGAAGAAGAAGAAGAAGAAGAAGGAGAAGAAGAAGAAGAAGAAGAAGAAGAAGAAGAAGAAGGAGAAGGAGAAGGAGAGGAGAAGGAGAAGGAGAAGGAGAAGAAGAAGAAGAAGAAGAAGAAGAAGAAGAGAAGAAGAAGAAGAAGAAGAAGAAGAAGAGAAGAAGAAGAAGAAGAAGAAGAAATATTTGGTTCAATGACTCTAAATCACTAAAGTTTTCCAAGTACAAACGTATGGGTCATTCAGCAAACTATATTTACTGTATACTTACAAGGCAGCTCTTTAATTGTTATAATTATGATGCAGATATATAATTGAAACAGATGTTCCTCTTCTCTTTCAGAAAAACACAAGAAAAGTATAAACTTGCTGATATTGCATGGAACAGCTCCATAGAACAACGGGGGAAGAAAAGACATTAGCACATGACATATTAGTTTTTACTACACCACTAATTACATAAAAGTATAACTTGAGAACATTAAATCAATATAATTTTCAACACTACAGAAGGGAAACAAATAGATTTGTATACTGGCCTATTTCACATCTGTAGTTGGGAAAAACACTTCTGAAAGAATCGGTATTTTTTTTAAGCCAATGTTGCTTTAGTACACAAGGAGAAGAAAGGAATTCTCTAGTCTGTGCCCACGGAATGTATTAGAATGATCCCCAGGACAGTGCTTGGCACCAATAGGTGTTTAACAAATATTGATTGATTGATTGAGGACTTTCTGCTCTGACATTTCTAGTGCTTGTGCAGAATTCTTAAAAATCCTTTGGAATAAAAAATCCTATTAAATACTTAGAGGCAAATTAACTCAAAATAGTTATCTTCACATGTCATTTAAGGCCTCAAATATGACATAAAAATGGATTCTTGGTCAATAAAACAGATAAACAGAGAATTCAAAGACTGACAGATGTGGCCCCCCTTTTTTCTTCACTAACCAAAACCTAAATATTTTGAGAGATGATATTATGGGGATTTTATTTTCCTTAATGATCAGTGTTCGTATATAAACATGTCCTAAAGTTATATGGAGATGACGGGGTTTTTAAGTTAATTCAAATTGTTTCTTTTTTGAGTTTAAAAATAAATATTTATAATAATAAATGATGCAACTCATGGGCTCCCAATACACCAATAAAGAAGTTTGTCATAGCTTTCCTGGGACTCTCAGATGTCGTGGCTCTATTTTTATAAGAATGGGCTGATTTGTCTTAGGCTATTACTGTCTATTACTGCTGGAAGTCTTGGGGAAAGGTGGGAAGCAGCAAATTCTGGCAATCTGCCTAAAGAGAAATCAATGAAACAAATTAATCCTTCACAGGCTGCAGTGGCACAGTAATCCATCACTCAGAGCTGCTTTTATATACCAAATCAGAGAGCAGAGGAAAGAGCCCTGAGGGACATCACAGACAACAACTTACACCAACACTGGGAAAATACGGGGGAATCAGTTTATTTAAAGAGGATAGATTTCAGTTGATTGCCTATTTCATCAAATAAAGATTTTTCTTGCATAATGTTGTGAACCCAAGGCTACATCTACAGAATTCTGTACCGCTTTGGAGACTGACATCATCAATAGGGTGTGAATTTTTTTTAAATTATTAGCATCATTAGCAACTACGAGCACATATCTACAAATGTGATGTTATTTTTTCTATTCAATTTCCAAGCATTTAATACACTCAAAGCTTTCAGTAAGGACGAACTGCAAATTTGCCCACCAGACCACAACTTAACTGACTAGCTTTTGATGAGTCACCTTTGAGATGTCCTTTCATGTACAGGATAGAATAATTCAAAGTGTGTGACTTTCTAAGTACTGTGCTAAGTTTAAAGACTTGAAAAAATGTCATTCCTGATACACCGTGTAAATTCTTTTGACGGAGTTAAGCTCAATAAGCAAATAACTTTTTTTAATTATAATTTTTTAATTCATTCAATAATACTGATAGATAACCTTTCATCTGTTTTGTTGCTGAGAGAACACACTGCCACATTGTTACAACTATTACTATCGATGCAGCTTCATCAAAGTATATACAGTGCATATTCATGTGTATAAGCATAGATCATAGCAATATCTGCATGTGTGTCTATTGGAGCACATGTGTACAATTCTACCCCCCAAGGATTAGCTTTATACAGAACAATGTGCTCTAAATGACAGTATATTCCCATGATAAAAAACAGTGATTGACAAGAAATATACGATCCACATTGTATCACTGTCGTCAAACATATACTTCATTTGTGAAGTTCAATGTAAATAGTAATCAGAGGGAAAGACTTTTCAAAGCTTTAGACATTCTTGCTGTCCAGGTCCTGCCTAAAGAAGAAAGAGAAATCTAAATAATGCTAACTGGACACTCCTTAGATAGCATATTTGATTCTATGGGCCAGCACAATGTGATTGCAATTCCTAGCCATGCTGATGCATTTTTAATTCAATGCATGGATCTGGCATTTATGATTTAATAAGGTTAAGGGAATTTCACAGTAGTTGCTACTGATGAACTGTCAGAAATTTAATTTAGTGAAATTCTTAGGTAAGAATATGCATTCATCGGGGAGAGAAACAACTAATATAAAATGGAGAAAGTGCATCCCAACATATGAGCTCCCCTTTCAGTTAAAAAGGTGCCTGGGGGCAGCTAGGTGGCACAGTGGATGAAGCATTGGCCCTGGATTCAGGAGGACCTGAGTTCAAATCCAGCCCCAGACACTTGACACGTACTAGTTGTGTGACCCTGGGCAAGTCACTTAACCCCCATTGCCCCCGCAAAAAAAAAAAAAAAATTGCCTGAAGGAGATTCTGGTCAGAAGCAGAAATTTTCCTGATCTACTGAAAGTATATCCACTGCTTCTAAAATGAAGCTTTTTAGACAGCCTACTTGGCCTTCTGATTTTTTTTCTGGAATTCATGGTGGTGCCCACAGGACAGTCTAGTGTGTACACTGCCCTTCAGAAACCCCTTTAGGCTTCAGAGTAATGCCTAATGGTCTGACTACCATCATAGACTAACAGTTTCTGACATATCAGAATGAGTAACAACCGGGCTAAGTCCCCACCCAACCCCCCCTCCCCCTCCCCCATGCCCACCTTTCTTTGCCTCAGGAAGTCCCACCAGTCCCAGACATGCTCCCTTACCTTGATGTCTAACATGCTTTCAAGCAGGAAGGCAGCAAATTATCCCTGGGCCCTGGCCTTTTCCACAGAACCATCGGGGCAGGGGGAAGACGGACAGGAAATGTGTCTTCCTGAAAAGGATTTTGCCCAAACATAACAACCAAAGTGGAGGGGGTAGGGGAAGGGAATGGGGGTAAGAGACTATCAGAATGAGGAACTACTAGAATGAGGTCCTTGGTCAGGAAAGGGAAGGAAATCTCCACATATTTCTGCAGCATGTATCTCAAGTACCACTACTGTGAGGCGAACTTTGTCAGAACCAGAGTGGCTAACCTGTTTGTAGGATCGTCTCCTGCCTGGCACACCTGGGAAGCATGTTTTCCTCCGTTTTCCCGGGACTTTGAAGAATCGGATAATCTGAGGAGCCAGCGCTGCTGTTGCCCCGGTCAGTAAAACTATGTTAATTGGTGAACCTAATTGCTTCAAGCAGTCTTGTCTCTAAACTGGGAGAGCCCAGTTGATGGAGTCAGTCTGTTCCTAATAAAATGAAGAAGCACTGAATTAAATTCCCAAGGAAGGCCCTATAAAAGTTTCCCACCCTGTAAACCAAATGACTTCACCTATGCTATTATCCCTCGAATGACATCTTTGAAAGAAAGCAGACCCCATTCGGCCTCCATATTCATAAATTGGCTCTGTTCAGGCCAGTCAATCTGGATTGATTTAAAAAGGCTTTTTCATCCTTCCAATCAAATGAAGTCATTGTTAATTAGATGCTTTCTGTTAACAATGTCACTCTTCCCGGAATTACCTGCTCACACTTTGCAAGCTGGCTAGAGCAACATCTGGAGCAGCAGTTTCTTTCAATCAGTCCTCAGCACAGTTTGGCTGCACAGTGGTGGTATTTCCTCTTCTCAATCCCTGTCTGAAGGAAGATACTATTCAGTGATCTGGTGGCGATTTCAATGCCAGCGCTATAATTTGGAGAGATTACAAATATCTCTGGATAAACTCCTTAGACTGTATTCTCTCAAGACCCGTTTCTGCAAAACACACACACACAGCAGTTTCTCGGCTTTGGAACCGCCTTGAAGAGGAATGTTTTTGAACTTGAGTACGAACAAAGTTGCTTTCCGACAGTTTGCACCCACTCAAAACCAAAAGCTCATCACCTTAGAAAGCTCCATGCTCTGGGACCTTCTCCCCGACACTCCCAAATGAACATCTGCTGAAGCTGCAGCTGACTACATGCAGCAGATTGCTTAGGTGTTTACTGGCCTTTGAAATGAAATTTTTTTTTTCGGAGAAGCACTAGAAAGATTTCAACTATTGAGAATAGGGAAGGGGGAGGGTGGAGATGCAGACACCGTTTTTGCGCTTTCGATCTTTCACCACACTACCTTTGCAGTCTGGGGTGGGGTGGAGATAGGGGATCCCAAGTTGCATCCCTGACTGCGTCTGGCAAACTGCACACAGGAGAGGACCAGAACCGGTCAAGCAGGACTGACGCTCTCCCTGAGACTCCGATGAACTGCCAGAGCTAGAGAGAGGTCTACCTGTGCTGGTTGCAGTAGGCTCTGGGAGCTCATACACCTTAGGACTGATAGGGCTATTACTTCAGGGCAATGGTACTTAGAGAAGGGATGAGAAGGGAGTTTCGCCCCCTCACCCAGGCCCAGTTGGCCCACTTCCCAAGTTTTCTGCCCACATGTTCCACTTCCAAGATCCTTTTGGTCTTAACCAACCCCACTGATTCCGTGTTGTTTTTACTCCAAAAACTCATCCCATCCTTACCTTTCGCAGAAAATATGACCCAGGTTTCCACACCCTCCCCCCACCCCCCAGTCTTTTCTGTCCCTACTCCCCCACTCTGTAGCTGCAGGATCCTAGGAAAATTCCACTTTTTGCTCTAGCTAATGTGGTCTCTTGCTGGACCTAATCATTTTCTTCTCACCTGATACCAATGGCCCATTTTGCACTCCACAACACTTCTATCCTGGAGATGACACCAATGCTTTCTCAGAAAAGAGAGCCCAGGGGCTCCTTTCCCTTCTTCCTAGAGTCCTAATATCCCCTAGGGTTTCAAGTACTCCACGGTTGCCTCCCAAAATTCAGTCCCCAGCAAGAGTAAAAAGATAAGGGTAGTGGCAGAGGGAAACCTACAAATAAGATTTGATTTAGACTTCTGTTAATTGGTGATTCATTCATAAAGGAACTCCTGTTCAGTTATGCAGATAGAAGAAGACAATGGTATGTGACTTGAGAGAGTGACAGAGATCAGACCTGTAATTTCATTAGGATAAAGAACTCTCAGATGAGCAAGAGCTCTCTTCCAGTGCTGTTTGGGCACCTTCTCTGCTACTTATGGTCTTAGAACGTTACCTAGAGCTCTGGGAAATTAAGTGACTGTATGTGCAAAGTCTCAGGCAATATGTGTCAGAGGCTAAAATAGAATTCAGGTCTTCTGGATTCAAGGAGATTTTTTCCATCCACTAGACCATGATGCCTCGTAAGGCAAACATGAAAGTAAAAGATGGCATTTGGGGTCTCTTGCCTGCTAATCAATCTCATGGCCTGGGCTGGGACACAGAGGAAAACAAATACTGGGGTTCTGAGGCTAAAGACCATCAAAGACTTAAGACTTTCTTGCCTCTGGCTTTTTTCAGATTGATTATAAGAAGGGGCTTCTTGAATAGCCCTAATGAAGGAACCATGGCCAGGAAATGTTAAGTGTTGGGGGTGGGGGGAATGAGGTGAGGGAACAGAGTCAACTCTAAGTGCTGATGATCTGACCTTTGTAAACAGGAATGATCTAGCACTGACATGTATCAGATACCTTGTAGGCTATTCCTCTAAAGCCATCCTTCCTCTCCTAATTCAGACTGCAGGGATGGTAGAACACACATGGGTTAACCATCATTTAAATCTTGATTTCTTAATGATCCAGCATTGAAAAACAACAAATGATGAGGTGGCAGTAACAGTGATAGGCTAAAGGATGGACAATCAATAAGTAGGTAAAGCTGAGGAATTTAACATTTTAATCTCAAAATTCTTGATTCCCAGAACTTTTTGAACCATTGATACCTCATGCTCCTCAGCTCTTCAGAAGGTCAAGTAAACTAAGTTTCTTATAGTTGTATCTCTCTTGTTGGGAGCTTTGAGAGGGAAGCAGACAATAGCAGCTGAAACACCTGCGATCTATCATTGCAATAAAATATGTACAGTAATGTGAAGTCATTTCTCTTTCCGCTTCCAAGAGGGAGCTCAAACCTGAAAAATCAAGGTTAGCATTCTCCAAAGTGTAAAACATTTTCAACAGGAGACACTGCAAAACATGAAAGGGAAGCTTGCAGCCCTAACCCCAGAGAGTATTGACCATTTCGCACAGAAAGGACATCCTGATTTCCGTAAGATTCTGTTGCATTTTTTTAAATTAGTGTTTATGTCAACCTAAAATAGGGCATGCGGTTGGGAAGTGACTCTGGGGCAGTTGGGGCACAGGGGTTGGGGACTGGGAGAAGAGAAGAGAAAGAAAAGCAGGAAGAATAGGGAGGGGAGGAGAGAGAGAAAGAGAGAGAGAAGCATTTTAAACACCTACTATGTGCCAGTCACTGTACTTAAGTGCTTTAATCTCCTCTGAGAGAGACCTGATTATCGATGGCCTAAATTATAGTTTGAGTTGAATTGGAAAGGTGACTTTTAAAATGTGAATCTTTATGACTATTTTGTAGTTGCGATGTTCATGGAGGTCTAAGAAATCTTTGTGTAGCTCTGTCTACGTCCTCAAGCGGTTTATCACAGTTCTATGTTTCCAGGAAGGTCTCTTATGCCACATCACCGGGGGGGGGGGGGGGCTCTAACCAATTCACGTACTTGTCTCTGTGGTTGTCTGTAAAGTACTATACTTTCTGTTGTGATAGGTCTAAAGCCATGTCGATGTTTCAAATTAGTGACATCTGAATACAGAGTAGGCTTCCATCCAAAGTTCGTACTTCTTCCTCCGCCCAAACCCCGACTCAAGAGGTTCTGTATTTAAAGGATAAAATCTGTTTGGAATCTAGGGTTTGGGATTTAAGAAGGGAATGGAGTATGGTTGAATCCGAGCTCCTCTGAAAGTATAGCTATTCCCCCAAAGTCAGCCCTGTCCCTCCAAACTCCAGCTCCCCACGCCTTCCCCCATCACACTAACACACAGCCAGCACAATCACCTGTTCTTCCTGAGCTCTATCACCTTCTTCCCATCCCCACACTCCCCAAGGGTTGTCCCCAAAGCCCATTGTGGTTCCCTTAACCCCTTTTCTTATGGGAAGAAGATTTGGCAGGAAGATACTGGAATACTCTGAGCCTGAGCCCACCAGAGCCAGGACTCCCAACAGAAAGACAGGATCAGGTACTAGTTGCAAATGCTCTGGCTTCCCACCGAATAGCTTGATCCCTTTCTCCCCCCACCCCATCCCAAGAAATGACAACGCCACTGTTTGGGTTTGTTGTTGTTGTTGTTGTTTAAGTACATTAACGGATCATTGTAGTCTCCCTTGTCAAGTCATTATGCCTTTATCCCTGCCAATTAACCACACCTCACAGGGCTGCTATTAAGAGCTAAATTGAGCTTAAAAAGTGAGGTATCCCATTTCATACAGATGTTGTAATCTCCCGCAGATAATCGCGGCAGACAGCCAGAGAAACACTGGAGGTCAGGCCGAACTCACTACCCTGGAGGGATGCTGGTTCCCTCAGAACCAATTTCTGGGATCTAGTGAACTGGTGCGCAGGGAGATCAGTTACCAACTCTGGGTGAGGTGAGAGGTTGAGTAAGCCGACGTCTTTAGGGGCTGCTGAGTTGTGAAGGCTAGTGAAACAGGCACTGGACTAAGGTCCGATCAGAGAGCCCATGGGCACCCGAAAGGGAAATATCCCTGCAAGTTCTCCGAACACTCCGAGAGAGTTGTGCGTTTTTACGCAAGAAGTTGAGCTTGAAACTGCAGTTAGGTGAGGAAGGGTTGTGCAGATTTGTCCTTTCTGTGCTCTAGGGTTGCCGCTGCCTTAATTAGGGGATTCGACTAGTGAAAAAGACAGGAAGTTGGGATATTAGCCCACTCTATGCCCTCAACTTGTTTTTCTTACCAGGTTAGTTGAGTCTCCGCAAGCAGGGCTGGGACCCCAGAAAAACTCGACATAGGCAAGGGGGTTGTAGGACGGGGTTCGGGGGTGCTGGTTGGAGCAAGCTGAGAGGACTGCAGTTGCTTAAGAAGTAAATGGAAGAATGTGGGGAAAGTGGAGCTCGAAATTAAGAGGATTCACCCCAGAAAAGATGTGAGCGCCCCTGTTGTAGCTTTCTCGATTCTTATTTCCAACCACGGTCCTGATCCAGCAAACCCACACCCATTCCCTCCCCATTAGCTGCTGCTGGAGGGATCGAGGACTTCGAGTGTCAGGACCCCCTAAGAGAGTTGCAGAGCTCTGCTCTTTGACCTTCAGAAAAGGGTTTGGGCTAGGGCGGGCCTTGCAGGTGTAGGAAGGCTCATCAATGTATCCACTGCCTCGGTGACCTTGGGTTTCACTCTCAATGTTGGGTACAACAAATTTAGTCAAGCCTAAAGAGATTAATTTTCCAGAGTAATCCAATTAAAAGATTTCTAAAGTAATCTTTTGCAAAAGAAAAAAAGCGCAATGCCACTAAAGCGGGCTTGGTGACACTGATTTATCGCCGGAGTGAAATGAGTGGGCAGGACTCTCTCCCCTCCCTTGATGGAATTTGACCACTACATCCTCTCACTGCCTCCAGTTGGAAAATATATTTGCTTTTCGGAAAGACATCCATCCATCACACCAACCTGTGCATCCGATAATATGGAGGGGAGTTGTGTTGCTTACAAGCACCATAGACTTTTTAAAGTGCTAATAGATTTATGGTCTCTTTTTCGACGCCCATCCAGAGTAATTAGCACATATGTTCTAAATAGATGATAGTTTTGTGAGCAATAAAGCAATTACCCATCGTTGGAGCTGACAGTTCCTCCAACTAAACTCCAACCAGCAGCTAATTGGAAAAGTCATTTCAGCTCCATTGTCTGCAATTAGTCCTGCTAAACTACTACACCCCAACTAGCTGGTTTGAGGTAAATTTATTCCCTCTTTTTATTTTCATTGGAAGAGCCTTGCCAAAATAGGACTTTCCTATTGCCCTTCAGGACGTTGCCCTAGGACTGAGAGCATTGGGGGTGGGGACGGAGGCGGAGGTGTGGGGGCACTTTCTGTGCTCCCTTGCGGCGGGATAATCTGTACCAGGCTGAAGAAGGGAGCATGTCTTTCCTAACAAGTTCTGTGTCCAGCAGTCTAAACTCTGAGTCTAAATAAAATCTTTTCCCTGGCTGGCAGCAAATAATTCGGTTAAGTTTCAAGCTTCTAAAAGTTTTTCTTCCTTGACATTACACTAGTCATTGAGGACACGGACTCTCAAAGTGTCCCCTGCCTCCGCACTCCACCCCACTCCTGCTAGTCCCTAAGGAGAAATATGCACCTTCTAGGCAGCTCTAGACAGGCAAGAGGAGCAAAGCAAACCTAAGTTACACTTGACTATCCTTTGGTCTGAACTCTCAGTGGGAAGAAGAAAGGGTTTTATCGTTGACCTTCAAATTGAGAAGGAACCTCAAAAACTCTGGGACAGCGCCACACCCACAGCTTCTCCCCTTCTAAACTTAGGAGTTTGGTGGCTTTTTTTTAATTGTGTTTGTGTGTGTTCGAAGCCACACAGGTCTAGGGTTTGTGCACAGTGAGTGGAAAAAATGTGTTAAACGGCGGTTTGATGCCCCACCGGAGCGTCCAAACTATCCAGCGGCTGGGTTTCTTCTACTTAATTTATCTTTATTGGACGGGGCGGCTCCTTCGCTCTATTCACTGGGAGTGCGGGAAAAGTATCAATTGGGGCTGGGGTTGGGGGAGGGCATGAAGAAAGTGGATGGTGGAAGGGGTTGGAGCATGAGGGTCGTGGGACCTACGTACTCTAAAAGGTACTGCTGAGAGAGAGCTGAAGCAGAGCAGGTGATCTAGCTCTCTCGAGGGTGGCCCAAAATTTTCCTCAGCTCCCCCACACCTGGTATCCCAGGGTCCGAGGGGTCTGGAGGAGGGAAGAAAGGAGGGAGATGGTAGGTTGGGATGAGAACTTGTAGCCCTAGCAACAAAGTGTTCCTTTAAAGGAATTTAAAGCGAAATGTCCCCAGGCTCCGAGAGCACTGAGAGAATATTACTAGGAGAGGAAAAGACAGGGTAAAGCCTTCGGGAAGGAGGGGGGAGGGGAGGCGGTAAAGTTGAAGCCCCTTCAGCCCCAGATATCAAGCATCCTTTTCCGGATTAGTCGCTCTGCTTAAAGTCCGGTGGATTTCCCCCCACCCCCGAAGTAAATATAACAATAACTAAAGAAAACAACTCGGGTGAGATTTAGTCAGCACATGAGACTTGCTGAAGTAATTCTGATTTTCAATAAATTGCAGCTAATTGCTCAACTTCAAGGAGACGGCGTTATGTATTTATAGCGAGAAAAGCTAAATCCGCCTAGTGCCAGATTCCCGGCTGTTCTCTCTAACTTATTAATGTTTTTAACCAAATTAATAACTAGGGGGTACACACAAGAGGAGAGCAAATGGAAAAAATTACATGCAGTTCTTTGCATTCTTGTATATCATCTCCCACCTGTCTTTCACTCCCCCTGCATCTTAGGAGAAACCAATTCATGGAAGTGTCCTTTGCTGATTAAAATGGAAACGGTCGCCAGTTTTTAAATAAGAGATCTTCACTAAAGTCCCTCCACCAAACCCCACAATCTTCCGATGGGACCATCTGATCTATTAGGGGTTTATAATATAACATCCCAGAAAGAAAATAAGGATGGAGGTTGCCAATAGAGGCGCATCACCTGAACTGATAGAGTATAGTCTCTTCGTCCCTATTTGTGGCTCGGACAAAATACCATCTACCCAAGGACACACACGTAATATGTAGTGTGAATTGGACAGCTTTGCATATATGTGCATAGAAAGATATATAAGACAGATGGAAAGGGGTATAGCTCTACATTCGTAATAGGAGTCTACTCCTATACATTTATTCACTTCTAGGGGTAAAGGCTTTTTCGTCGCTCCATAGGTTTCTTTCCATTAAGAGCGATTAGATGGTGTCTATTCAAAGTTGCTGATCCAGAGAGAAAATAGGAGTGGATAAAAAGGAGATTTCAAGTGACCCTCCTCGCCCTTTCACACCAACCTGAGCCCCAGAATAGCCAAGGATCAGCTAACACAAAAAGCTTTTCCCCTTTTCCTTTCAGCCTCAGAAGATTCCGTGCAAGGGGTTAACAATAAAACATAGAACTCTCCCCTAGTTTGGTTAGATCATGCCATTGGAATACTTTATCTAACTGCCCCGTTGAGAGGCTGTTTTTTTTTTCTAACCTCTTCTGAACGGGTAATAAAATATACGTTAGCATGGTAAAATTACATAATTATTTACAGCTGTCTATGGGTTTGCATGAGCTATTTGTAATGTTCAATCTATTCCATTGAAACTTTATCTATAGCATCTAACCTGCTTCGCAATGGTAGAAGACGCTGTAATAAACATATCTTACTGCTGACAGTTTAAAAGAAAATGTTAAGGTTTATTCTTTAGATCAACCCTTATGATGAAGTAAACTGGGTTGCATCACTGCTGTAGCAGACTTGCTGGGTTTGAGAACCCAACACTTTTGCACTGGTTTATCTCATAGGCAGAGAAGAAAGTGATATGCAACACTTAAAACATATTCTAGCGATCTTTAGTCGGGGAAATGTCCAACTCAAATTTACTCATGATGGACTAATCCCTGTAGTAAAAGAAATAGGAGCTGTGACAGGTAACTATTAAGGGAAATGATTATATAGTAGAGTTGATTGTATTGTCAGAACAATCTAACAACCTTCAAACTCATTTCAAAACTTCAACTTTTCATCCAAAACCAGCCCATTTTCCTTGAAAAGAATAACCAGGCAGTCATTTTTCACAAGTCAGGCATTTTCAAATGTAAGAGCCTGAAGGGTTTTCTTGGGGGGTGGGAAAGAGAGGTGTTTTTTATTCTATAAACAAGCTTTGGGGAAATGGCTTGATTTTTTTTAACTTTTATTCTACTCCAAAGTAAATATTTGGTTCTAGATTTATGAATATGCTAGAAATGACTGTCACTGATTTCTAGTGGAAAGTTTGATTTGCATGAAAAGGTCATAGCTGTGCCCTCTTGCAAGTCACCCCCAGAATGGCACTGATCCTCTGTTCTCTAAGGGAGGTGGGGAGGGGCAGTATTTCACTTATCCTGCTTGTTCCCAAACACTTATTTTAAATGCCTTGTTTGGGGTAGAAAATGAAGTTGTTTATTAAGTTAAAGCAGGTCTGCACTCAATCTCTGGATGTTGAAACTTAAAGGTGACAAAGAATAAAGGGTCAGGTTGACAGATAGATCTATGCTCAAACTGCTCAGACAGAATTCGTGGCTAGACTAATAGGAGCAAAGCTCCCAAGTTGTTCATTACACCTCTATTTTCCCGATGACAATATAAGGGAGAACTTTTTTGTAGCTCCAGAACTACAAGCTCAGCTTAGTCTCAGAGACTAAGGTTCCTTCTGAAAGAGAATAGTATTTTTTAAATAATAAAACCATAGACATTTATATGTCTTTCTTCCTTTTGTCTCCAAAAGTACTAAACCTAATACATAATTGTAAATATGTCTTCCTCATCTCCATTCACTTCTGGCATTAATTCCATGCTAAGAGAGACTAATTGATTCAACATCTTTAAAATAAGCCCTTTCATAAAGGTCTGCAGTGGGATCAGAGAGACTGACCTTTTTCTTTCTTTCTTTCCTTTTCTTTTTTCTTTCTTTCTTTCTTTCTTTTTTTTTTTTTTGCAGTGGTTGCCAGTATGTTCATTTCTCCAGATGTACTTGATAACACACAATTCTTCCTGTTATCTGGTCTCCCAAACTAAATAATGTAGCTTTTTAACTATATGAGAGGAATGGAATAGGAGAGAATTTTTCACAAGTATCTATTCTCCTAAAGGGCATCAAAGCTCTTGAAATGGATTTAGAAACTGTTCTTACAAGGCCAGCTTTATTAGTATGTTTTACCAAAAGGCCAAAATTAACGATTTGACTGGGTAGGTTGCAGGAGAGGAAAATAACAATATCAAAACATTCACAAGTATTAGTGGAAAATGATTCAACAGTCAGTTAACTGTAAGAAAGATTTTAGGAAAACAGTTAATCCTATTTTACTGTGTTTAGAAGTCGGGAACCAATCTCCTGGGGGAAAAAAATGTAAATCTTCCTGTGTAAATATATTGTGCATTCTCTCTCTCTCTCTCTCTCTCTCTCTCTCTCTCTCTCTCTCTCTCTCTCTCTCTCTCTCTCTCTCTCTCTCTCTCATCTCTCTCTCCATGTTCATCTATCATATACACTTTCTCTAACACATGCTATTTACTGGGATCCTGATAGGGGGGATTTGCTATTCTCTAGAAGGTTTGGGGTTTGTTTGTTTTATTTTAATCGATTAACACTCTGTGGTGATACCAGCAGAACAAATGTTGGGGGGGAGCACTAGGTATATTGACCACTTAGGTACTATCTTCTACCTCACCACTGGAAAGGGAGATCCACTTTTCCTTTGGCCTTGGAATTGACCACACAGACGGCCACCTCTTGCCTCAGCTGAGTTCAGAGGAAAGGCCTATAGGGAACTGGAAAGAAGGCAAGGGCATCATGGATGATGAAGTTCAAAGGAAATTCAGGCCAAGAATGGGTCTACTTCTGCAGAGAGGCCTAACTTGGCAGAACTCATAGTTTAAGTTCCATGTGAGGTCAAGCAATGCCCCCACAGCTAACCTAGTTGAGAGACAGAGTAATTTCACAGTAGCAATGAGATAGATGGCAGAGGACTATGGAGAAGGGAATATAGGGGTGGGAAGAAGCAATCATGTTCAACTGAACACAGAAGTTAGTCTGGACAGGAGAAAGGAGGGAGACAAAGGACACACAGCTGTGACTCAGTTTAAGCCTCTGGGTGAAAAGAATGACTGGAAACTCAGCTTGACGGGAGACTTCAGGGGAAGAGGAATATAGGAAAGTGGATGATTGAGAAACTGGGGGCCTATGTAAATAAACCCAACTGGAGAGGTGTTTGGAGTTCTGCAGTTTATTAACATAGTTGCATTCTTAAAATAATGGCTTCCACTGTATGACATAGACAGGTCTTATTGCCTTTAGTGTAACTACTGTGATTATATGGTTAAAACCAACAGACGCAGGACTATGGGGATGTTAAGTTGAAAAAGTCACATCGAATTGGGTTTCAAAAACCCCAGCACCGCTGCCTCTCCCCAGGACCTAAGCCACTGCTTTTATCTTACATCAGCTGGTGTCCTTGTTTGAGAGAGGCAGGGGCTTTATGAGGGCGGGTGGAAAGTGCTTCTGTATGGGGAAAATGGAGAGGAGCAGGTGAAGTCTAGGACAAAGGGTGCTAGAAAACAGAATTAAGGGGTCAGTTGAAGTGGGCCTGCCTGGCTGAGCCAGGCTTGGCTGGAGCACGCTAGGAGAAAATCAGTGCCTCTGCTTGCCAGGCCTCCTTATCTCTCCCATCTCGACCCCCAACCTCACACTGAAGGGCTTTTAATAAGTTGATGCAGATGTAACTCTGAGAATGAGGATGGTATGATGCTTCACTTCTCTTGGAAGGAGGGAAGTGCAAACAGCTGCTGAGAAACAGGGCTGTAGCCCTGGGGGCCAGTTTCCTGTCTGACACACAAGTAGAGGCCAGCCTTGGGCTAGGAAAGTCTTTAAAATTGCTTCCAAGGATAGTCAAAGCAAAATAAAATAAGATAAAATAAAAGTAATGTCAGATCTAGGATTTGACCCCACCAGCCATGGGTACATTTCCACTCACTCCCACCCTCATCTCCAGTTCTTTTTAAAACTATGAAAGGCCCCAAGTCCTTAATAGTTATCTCCTTAGTTCTGGAGCAAAAGCCAATCTGAAGGAGAGTGAGAAATGTCATATTTCATGAGTCAACCTGGCCCCTTGGAGGGCTGTATCCTTCCTGGGCCCTTCCTGTTGTTTTTTTTTTTTTTTTCTCTAGTGATTCTGGGTAAGGAGATCAGGTTGACAAGGGTTGTCCCAACCCTTACCAAGTGAAACATTGAAATACTGTCACCAAACCAATCCTCTATCTTACTGAGTGCTTGTTTTGCCATTGCAAACAACATTAGCAAAACAACCATTCTCCCCTCTCTGCCTTCTCCTCTGACCCAAGTCTGTGCTTCTAAGGCTAGAAAATGTACTTAAAATTTTTAATTGATGATATTCCCTTTTCCATTCAATTCCTCCATACCTTTTTCCATTTTCCACCTTAGCCTTAATATCCCTTTCAACCTTCCCACCCTTCATTACAACTTTAAGAAAGGAAGAATGCAGAAGGGGTTTCTGATTCTGACACAGGATAGTCAGAGTTTCTCTCCCCCACTGCTCATTGCAGCTCTTTTCTCAGTTCCTGGGGGTCGGTTTGATAGAGGTTCCTTTAATTTGCTGACACTATCACCCAGATAAAAGCAAGCTACCATCGATCTCTTCCATTAGATGATCACGCAACAACAGGACAGGTGACGACCAGAACATTCTCTTGTTTATCGCTCTTTGCTGGCGACCTGGCACCCTCTTAGTCACCGCTGCAAATCCTACTCAGTAAATCCGTGGAAGTGTATATCTATCTTAATTGCATCTGTATGTATAGCAAAACGTATGGTTCTACCTGTATAATGCATCAGCAGATGTTGTATAGGGTATGTGTCTGTATCTGTTTTAGTGTTTTGAATCTGGGCAGATGCTACCATAACATTCTCACATCTAGAGGACCGATAAGTGGAGCTTTACCTTAATATCCATTAAATTACACAGACTGAAAGCAGTAAGAAATACTATATAACTGAGTGACTCCCCACCATTCCAGCTTCCCCACACAGTGACGGGAGACAAGGGCAACCCTACTTGATACCGAGAGAAAAAAATAAAAAGTTCCCTCTTCGGTCCTTCTACAGTCTGAAGGCAGTGGTATTCTAAGGAAATAGAGATATATGATGCAGCCCTCTCATTCCCCCCCCCACCCCACCCCCCCGCCATTAGCAACATTGAGTTTAAGGGGGTGGGGTGAGAAGCAGTACTTGCCTGGTGCGGGGCAGGGCTTGGCCGGGTCTCTCTGGTGCCAGCTGTGAGCGATCCAGGATTCTGGGGAACGTCGGCAAGTAGAAGGACCGGCGCTTGCCGGATCTGTTCACCACTCTTCTCTCTCTCTCTCTCTCTCTCTCTCTCTCTCTCTCTCTCTCTCTCTCTCTCTCTCTCTCTCTCTCTCTCTCTCTCTCTCTCTCTCTCTCTCTCTCTCTCTCTCTCTCTCTCTCTCTCTGTCCCCCCCTTCCTCCCTCCCACCCCTTCTTTTTCTTCTCCTCTCCCCTCTCTCACACACACTCTCTCCCCCTCTCCATCTCCTCTATGTGAATTCTATCTTGCTCTGCTTCTCACTCTCAGGCTCTTCACAGTCTGAGTAAAATCTAGATCGTATACATCGAGCCTGCCTTTTTTTTTGTCTGATTTAATCTTGTTCGTTTCACCTTTTCACTGACCAGGAGACATGAGTGAGAGTTTATTTGGGGAGAGGGAGAGAGAGGAAAGGAGCCCACTGTTGCATAGTCAATAACATCCTTTTTATCAATGCAATATACAATAGGGGCGGCTTGGCCCAGAAAACCCATTGAAAATCTCCTCATTATCCGGGTTGGGGGGCTTGTGGGGACAGACAAATAAAACCGTTTATTCTGTTATTAAGAGTGATCGGTTCTGCTCATTGTCAGACCATCCCACGCTTCCACTATTTCAGGTTTGAAGGAAAGCAGAAACATTAAGCTCCCATCATACCATTAAACATCACAAATACACCTCTGCTGGGAATTTAAAGAGAAAACAAGTGTAAAAGAAAAATCCACTTTTATCAATAAAGCGTGGATACTTTACATCGACTTTTACCTGAGATGGTGTTGGATTTCAGAAGCTTTGGCCTCTGAGACCAAACTTTTACGTCTATCCCGCGTGGAGCGCCTACTCTTCTGCTGCTGCTTTGTCAGACACATAAATACACCAGAGTCTCTTTGAGCATGTTCTCAAAGGTGAGGGGCTGGGACTGAGGTATTGGAGAATATTCAACTAATAGAAATATTCTATTCTCCAGTACCAATCTCTCAAGTAAAAAAAAATTCCATTGAAAGAAATTTCAAAGTACTGTCTTCTGTTGCTGTAAAGGCACAGGCCTCGATGCGAGAAGGGGGTGGGGGGGGTGGGGGAGGGGTGGCATAAGTGAACGAAGCTGCCCTTCCTAGGCTCGATGTCTGTCCCGCTAGATGGCAGGCGAGCTCCAGCTATTCTTCCAGGCAAAGGCGCAGGGGGAGAGCCGAGCTTCCCCTTTCTCCTCTAACCAATCCAAATCACCACTTTTCTCTCTCCCTCTCCTTCCCCAACATCTCACTCCCTTTCTCCCTCCCACCCCACCGTCTCTCTCTCTCTCTCTCTCTCTCTCTCTCTCTCTCTCCTCTCTCTCTCTCGCTCTCGCTCTCTCGCTCGCTCTCTCTCTCGCTCTCTCGCTCGCTCTCACTCTCTCTCTATCTCTCTCTCTCTCTCTCTCGCTCGCTCTCTCTCTCTCTCTCGCTCGCTCTCTCGCTCGCTCTCTCGCTCGCTCTCCCCCTTTTCTATTTTCCTGGGAATCACTCACTTGAGCGCATTGATCCTTCCAAACAACAATTCGAGAAACTTACTTTTGTTTTATTAATAATTATTGAAGTGTTGCCGTTTGGCAGCGCCTAGGAACAAAAAAAAAGGAAAGAAAGAAAGAAAAAGAAAAAAATAGGGAGAGCGAAAAAAGAAACTCGATTGAAAGCGTAAAAAAAATTTTTAACCATATACATTTTAAGAAGAAAAGGTTGTAAATGAAAAGTGGATTTCGGATAGCATTTTGTGGCAAGGAGAATTCCAAGAGTGTGATTTATCGTAATTAAAGCCTATAAAACCAAGGCAGCACTTTGGGCAATAAATGGGGCACTCTCCTCATTGCAGCTGAGGAAAAAATAAAATGAGCAAGGGCTGAATTGGAACCTATTTCTTAGGTCATGCATATAGAGGGGAGGGGAATCAAAAATTCACTTTATTACGCAAATCATTAAAATGGTAGGTTTGTTCACTCCCAATTAAAATATTCTCTTAGTATTTTCCCCCATTGGCACTCTCATCACACTCTTAAAATCTAATATTAAAAAAAACTTTTCAGACGAAATCAAAATAATTTCCTTCTAATTCTCCTTTCCCCCTAACGCAGTGCCTTCTCCCCACCCCCTCGATTGTGTGTGTGTGTGTGTGTGTGTGTGTGTGTGACCATAGACGACCCATACTAATCAGGTCTCAAAGTAAATAGCAGCGCAGGGCGATCTCAATGTAAATTGCGCTTGTCAGAAGAACACCCCCTCCCCCCCAACCCCCCCCCCGCCCCTCTCTCTCACTTTCTCTCCTCCTCCCTTCCCCATCCCAGTCAGTAGGTAGCAAAGGAAAAAAAGGGGGGAGGGCGCGGAGGAGGGAGGGGGAGGGATATTCAACCAATGGAGTGAAGGAGGCTTGGCTAACCTTAGCCTCCCATTTTCTCTCCCCCCACCAATTCAGGCTCTGACCAGTCGTCGCCTTTGATTATCAGTTTGCCAGCAGCCCTTCTCTTGGCTCCCTTGACATGAGCTCCATATAAGGCAGCGATTCCATAGAAACGTGTCAGTTTCAATAGTAGTGTCAAAGTTCACTATATACAGACATTCGCGCAGATCCCCTTTCGGAAACATTGCTCAGCTAGTCCTCCCGTATAAACGCATTCAATTTTTGGGTCTTCTCTCTCCTCTCTCTCTCTCTCTCCTCTCTCTCTCTCTCTCTCTCTCTCTCTCTCTCCTCTCTCTCTCTCTCTCTCCCTCTCCCTCTCCCTCTCCGTCTCCCTCTCTCCTGTCTCTCTCTCCTCTCTCTCTTTCTCCCCTTTCATCTCTTCTCTCTCCCCCCTCTCTCCTCCCTGTCTCTCCCCTTTCTCCTTTCTTGCATATTCTATTAGTTTTTTTCTTATTCTTCTTCTCTCTCTTTCTCCTTCTTTTTTCCCTCCTCCTAGTCTCTTTTACTCCATTCTGGTTGGAAGAGAGAGGGTGAAACTTTAAAAAAAGAGAGAGAGAGAGACTCTCCCTTCGTAATCTTATTGTTATTATTATATAAATATATATATATATACATACATATATATTTAGAGGGAGGGTGTTGGTTGCCGGCTGAAGAGGACTTATTTAAAATACTAAAAAAGAACATTTTTGGGCGATCTCCAGTGTTTTTTTAATCAGCTCTGTGTGTTATAGCAGAAGAAACAGAAAGAAGAAGCAAGAAAGAGGAAAAGAAGAGGATTATTTATTCGACCTACTTTGGATGTCTCTTTTTTTTGTAAATTCTTATTCCTCATTTTAATTTTTTTTAACTTCGCTGTGAAGTCGTCTACGGCGTGAATTTATACTGTTTTTCTTCTTCTTCCATTACCTTCCCCCCCCCCCAAAAAAAAGGGCAGAATCACCAGCACCGCCACCACAACAAAAAAAGAGCAAACTGTGTAATCTTCATCTCCTGAATCCCGCTTTCCAGGACTGGTTTCCTGAATGGCTGGCTGCGTTTTGCCCTGGACCTGGCCCCCGGACACTTTCACGCCTTGATCATCCTGAGGCTTTTCCTCTCTTCCATCCTTCTGCTCTCCAGTTTACGCACCTCCACAGCCCAGAGCACCCGCCCCGGCAGCAGCAGCGGCAGCGGCGGCGGCGGCGGCGGCGGCGGCGGCAGCGGCAGCGGCTGCACCAGCGGCGGCAGCTACAGCAGCACCACCGGCCCCAGCCTGGGCAGCGGCGGCGGCGGCGGCGGCGGCGGCAGCGGCGGCGGCAGCAGCAACAGCGGCGGCGGCGGCGGCGGCGGCGGCAGCCCCGACCTCCTCCTCCTCCTCCACCACCACCTCCTCCTCCACCTCCTCCTTCCCCTGCTTCCTCTATGTCTGCACATCCTTTGCACTCCTAGCACTCGGCCGGTGGGGTGTGTGTGTGTGTGTGTGTCTCTGTGTGTCTGTGTGTGAGAAAGAGAGGGAGAGTGTGTATGTGTGTGCGTGTGTGTGTTGTGTCCGATGTTCGTCTTCCCCCCGGTGTAGCTCTGAATGCCTCTCCCCATAGCCTTATTTGCCGTTTCTGAATTTCAACTTGAAGAAGAAAAAAAAGCCAAGGGGGGGTGGGGGAGGGGGGAAGGAGAATCAACCCCCAAAACGAGAACGGAGGGGGGGGGAAGGGGAGAGAGAGGAGGGGAAAGACGGGGGAGGGGGGGCTGCAAAGAGAGAGAGAGAAAGAAAGAAAGAAAACGGCAGGAACAACAAACCGCACCAGGGCAGCAGCGGCAGCGGCACCCGGAGCCGCCGAGGCAGCAGCAGCAGCATCGCCCAGGTCCCTCGCTCCGGCTCCCTCCTCCCCCAAACCCGAGCTACCCACCTCCCCCTCCCCTTCCCCCTTCCCCCTCCCCCCTCCCCTTCCCCTCCCTCCTCTCTCTCCCCGGCAGCCCTCTGCGAGAAGCTCCGCTCCCCCAGCACTTTCTGGGCCCTGAGATATGGCAATGGTAGTTAGCAGCTGGCGAGATCCGCAGGAAGACGTGGCCGGGGGGGAACCCAGGCGGCCCCAACCCCGCAGCCCAGCCCGCCCGGGAACAGCAGCAGCAGGCGGGTTCGGCGGCCCCGCACACCCCCCAGACCCCGAGCCAGCCGGGACCTCCGTCCACCCCAGGCACGGCGGGGGACAAGGGGCAAGGCCAGCCCGGCTCGGGCCAAAGCCAGCAACACATTGAGTGTGTGGTGTGCGGGACAAATCGAGCGGGGAAACACTACGGCCAATTCACTGCGAGGGCTGCAAAGTTTCTTCAAGAGAAGCGTCCGCAGGAACCTTAACTACACATGCCGTGCCAACAGGAACTGTCCCATAGACCAGCATCACCGCAATCAGTGCCACTATTGCCGCCTCAAGAAAGTGTCTCAAAGTGGGCATGAGGGCGGAAGGTGAATATTTCTTCTTTTTACTTTTAGCTTTGCTGTGTTTTTCTTTTGCTTTCTCTTGTTTTTACCTCTCCTTCATTCGAAAGTATCACTCTATTCTCCATTCTAACACTCCCCCCCTTTCCCTCACCATCTCCCCCAGCTTTGCAACCCAGGCTTTGACTTCTGCTGACACCCCCTTTCTCTAACGACCCCCTTCTCCACCACCCCCCGCCTCGCAATCCTCTTCCTGTACACCCCTCCTTCCTACTTATTCTGATGAGGATTTGTTTTTTTTATGATGAGGATTGGAAGGAAAAAAAAAAAACCCTCACCTCATCTCTTAAGCTCTGCGATGTGTCTCTCCCCCCATGCGTGTGTGTGGCCTGCTTCTAGTATCTGTTGGCATGATGTTTGGGGGGGGAGTGATTTTTTTTTTTGCAAAGCTAAGTTTTCTCCATTCCCCCCCTTTAACCCCTTTATTACATAGGGGAGGATAGAAAGGTGGAAGGGAGACACTTTACAGTAGATTCATTGCTGTCATCATCTTTTCTGAAGCCTGGCTTGGAAAAAGAGGATCGAGATTTATTGCACTTGTAGGTCTAATGGGGGGGGAGGGGGGGGAAGGAAATCTGCTCGTATTTAATGGTTCCCTCTCCTATTCAGTGTGCTGCAGTGTGCTTCTCTTCAGATCTGTGGCCTTGTTTCATTCCTTCTACTTTGAAAGGAAAGTTTGTAACTGATCCCTGATTTTATAGTTGTGTCATTTTTAAAAGCATGTTACTTATTTTATTTCTTCACCAAACTCCACCCTCTGCTTAAATACTCATACAAATGACAATTTACAGCATATTTACCGTTCCTTCTTATTTCACCATAATGCCTAGTCTGCAGCTGGCATAAGCTTCAACACCATTTAAAGCCTGGTTTTGTCAGCACAAGTTTGGATGTTGGATATGCCTCAATTTCATATGGAAAGATATGCTGCACTCCTTTTATAAGAGATTTAGCAGTTTACAGTTAAAAGTTTATCTTCTTACTATCGTTAAAGATGTCTTATAGTCAAAATAGATAACCAGTCCAATTTTGCAGAGGTGAAAATTACTCTTTTAAATTGGTTTTAAAATTATATTTTATATGCCACAAGAAAAGAAATTGAATTCCCTCAGATCTGGAAGAGCTGGCAAATATGACGACTTCATTTTGTAGCTCCAGGGAGCTTTTTGTAGGCATTTAAAGAAGAGGGGAAAAAAACTTTGAATTGTGCTCTCATTTAATTGAAAATAAACTGCCAAGTTCAAAACTATACTGGAGTGGGGAACTACTTCTTGTCCCATTAGATTTTAAGGGCTCATATTGCATTTATTACTTGCATTAAAATTGGGATAAAAGTCAAAATTAAGAAAATATGAATTGTTAAATGGGAAAATAAATTATAAACTAAGTATATATAAATATTACACAAGAGCATATCAAAATGAATGTGAAGAGGGGGGGCAAAAGCCTCAACTTTACTAAGTTGCCTTTGTTTACTTGAAAATTCTCAAACGCTGAGGCTGTCGAAGTCAAACATACACATACTTTAAAAAAAAAAACCTTTGGTCAGCTTTAGGAACTCAAAGCATGCTTACGTTTTGCATTCAGATGGTTAATGAATCCAGGGTTTTTGCAGTTGCACGCTAGTGCATTCACTGGGCAAAAGCTGTCTGCAGGGTTTTTGCAGTGGGAGCGCACAGGACAGATATTACTTATATTTCCCCTTTTTCAATAATGTTTGGCTACTGTAAGTTCGAACATTATTATTTTCATTGAAAATATTCAGTCTTTTTGTTTTTAACAGTAAGAACTTTGTGTGCAGTTGGTGGGGGAAGAGGGCGACAGAGTGGTATAGAGACTGCTTAAAGTTGAAGTGTTTAGTAAGGGTATATAACATGTATCTATTTTAAAGACAATTTTGTATTATTTTGAGGATGCTGTGGAAACACTTATGAGCAAAACACTGATAGTTTGGTAAATCAGTGTACTCACGGCGCGTGCCTTAGACCACAAAGCATTTCGCCTGTTTTTAAACCCTGGTTTGTTGAAGTCAAGGGGTGAGTGGGGTTTTCTTTTCTATGCATATTTCTTGGTTATCTTTTCTGGGGTTTAGACAAGTGGTGGTTGAGGTGTGGGGCAGGACGATGGCTCTTCTCTGAGGCTCTTCTTCGGGAGGGTCTGAACTGAGCCTGCAGAGAGAAGAGAGCAGAACGATTGCCGCACTCATCAAGATTCTGCAGCTGGAATGGATTGATACCTATTTGGATCTATAGACCCCTGTGTGGAACTGCGTGTTTGTGTGTGAGTCTGAGAGTACATGTGTATGTGGTGTGTGTGTGTGTGTGTGTGTGTGTGTGTAAGTGTGCGCCTGGGCGTGTGTGTGTCTGCGGGGAGAGGCACTTGCATTGTCTCGGGACCCGCAGCACCGCGTTGAGAAGATGTTTGCAAGCCCCTTGGATGCACATTTCCTCTTCTTTTCTCTCTCTTTTGTCAGCGGTCAGCGAGGAAGAATGCTCCAACCCAACCCAACCCAGGGCCAGTATGCCCTCACCAATGGGGATCCCTTGAACGGTCACTGCTATCTGTCTGGATAATCTCACTGCTGCTGCGGGCCGAGCCCTACCCTACCTCCCGCTACGGCAGCCAGTGTATGCAGCCCAACAAATCATGGGCATAGAGAACATCTGCGAGCTGGCCGCCCGCCTACTCTTCAGCGCCGTCGAGTGGGCCCGCAACATTCCCTTCTTCCCGGACCTGCAGATCACAGACCAGGTGGCCCTACTGCGGCTCACGTGGAGCGAGCTGTTTGTCCTCAACGCTGCGCAGTGCTCCATGCCCCTCCACGTGGCCCCGCTGCTGGCCGCAGCGGGCCTGCACGCCTCGCCCCATGTCCGCCGACCGGGTCGTGGCCTTCATGGATCACATCCGTATCTTCAGGAGCAGGTGGAGAAGCTCAAGGCCTGCACGTCGGACTCCGCGGAGTACAGCTGGCCTCAAAGCCATCGTCCTCTTCACATCAGGTGAGGGGTGGAAGAGCGAGGGGAGGAGGGAGAGGAGGAAGGGGTGGAGGGGAGATGCACAGAGGGAGGGTTGGAGAGGCGGGGGAGCTGCAATGGGGAGAAGGGAGCGCAAGTGCTTGGTAAGAGCTAGAACCAGCCTGATGCCCCCCCTCCCCTGTCACCTCCTCTTCCTCCCAACCTCCTCACTCCTCACCTCCGGTCCGACAACCAGATTGTTGGGGGGGGGAGTGGGGAGGGGGTGTCGCTGCTGCCAGGTTTGGAGTAGATTTAGGGTGGGTGGGCCTCTGCTGCTGCTACTGCTGCTGCTGCTGCTGCTTTCCTCAGTTCTGCCGCAGCTTAGTCCTAACCAGCCGGATCTGGGATGGAACAGAGGATGTGGTGGCCTGGTTAGGGGGTGAAACAAACCAGGCTGACTCTCTCTACCTCTGCTCTGTCTGTGTCTGGGTGAGCTCAGGGATCTGAGGGAGGAGAAGAAAGGAAGAGGACTTGAGAACGTTGCTTTCTCTTGTATTGTACTTTCAGTGGAAGAATTTTTCGACTGAGATTGTTTCGCTCGCTCGCTCGCACACACACACACACACACACACACGAATTAAAATTAAAAATAAGAAGCTAGAAAGAAGGTAAACAATCCAAATGAATCATAAACAGCATCGCTTTGTTGCTGTCAGATTTCCCCTGATCGGAAATCATTCCGATATTTACAGTTGCGGCTGTTATAGAGATCATTAAAAAAAGAAAGAAATTAAGAAAGAAAGAATTCGATCTAAACAAGAAAAATTATTTTAAAAATAAAAAATCAAAGCAATACTTGTAGAACTCTCAAGGAAAGTAAGCGTCGGGCCCAAAGATGAATCTTTTTACTATGCAAACCCCAACAATATTGTAAATTTAACAGATTGCTGGGGGAAAATATCAAATTAAGTGTAGGCGGTGGTTACTTGAATGTTAACAATTCCTCTTATGATAGATGGTTCAAATTAACTTGTAAGAAAGTGCATTAATATGGCTTTGAAGTGTTCTCACTTTAGCCTATGCGAATTCTATACATCTCTGATTATTATATACATCTGAGACAGCAGGTAATAGGGGAAAATGTAAACAAAGCCAGAAAAGAAGTCACATAAGTGCATGCAGGGCTGTATAGAGCTGATGCACTCTTTTTCCACTTATGTATCTGGTAGAAGTAGTATCACTATTATTCGTGTTAGTGTTTAATTCTTCCATATAGAGAAAAATAGAGTCCTAATAAACCTACCCTAGAGTCAGAAGGGGCTAAATGAAAACCATTCTGTAGCAAAGATGGCAAAACCCCTCCTAAGGCCTTGTTGAACAGGGAGCAATTTATAATCTATCAATATTTGTTGCCTTTCATGCGTGAAAAATAGTATTTACATTGTATTAAAATGACTCTTAAATTTGCACAATATTGTAATGTAGCAAATGTAGTATTAATATCGATTTGAACAACAGATAATTTATTTAGACAGGAGCACCTAATTTGTATGCAGGGTGGCCAGAGCCGTGTACTTTGACTGCCCCCTTTTACTTTCAGTGCAAATGCAGGTCTGCTAGTGGGAGAGGAGTTATTCTTTGCAGGAGGAGAAAGTGCAGACCTTAAAACAAATGGAAGATTTATTGAATAGCCACCTCAATGGTTTGAATGCATTTTATCTTAATAAGTCTTCTTGATGGAAACATGTTTTTCAAAAGTGACAAAGAGGCTTGAAAGCATAGATCAGGCTGATTTAACTGTGGAGCATGCCTGTAGACTTACCTACTTTTTACACTCATTCACTGTGGAGGTTCCATCAATAAATAGGCCAATCACAGTGAAGTTGATTTTTTTAACCCTATCTAGTGAGGTCCTAGGAAATAGAAATGTGACACTGTAGTGTAGAATGGTCTACTCAAGAGAGCTCTCCCCTCCCTTCTACCCCAAAGGTGTTGGTTCTACCCACTTTCCAGCTCCCTTGAAATTTCTGTTCACATGCCCCTTCTCCATGTAGTCTAGAGAACCATAGGGTCTACAATGCAGTTCCCGTAATTTTTAACTCTTTTTTAAATTTTATATTCCTAAACAGCAGTGTTAAAGTCCTTTTTTGCAAAACAAAACAAAACAAAAGTTTCCCAAAGAGCTTTTTTGGAAGATCACTTAAAGACACAAAGGGTGTCTAGTAAGTTAACAATAACATTATTTTGTTAAGAAAATGAAAGCAGAATATCTGAAAATGGAAATAAAGCTGTCAGGAGCAATTCATCCCCACCCCCATACACACATTTCCACTTTTGACTAAACTTGTTTTGATTGCTAGCCAGAAGGGAATTCATGGGAAACCTTTCTCAAAGTCATCCAACTTTTAAGCAAACTTTGAATGATGGAAAAAAACATTTTTAGACATATTGTCCAAAGAAATTTGCTAAGGCTAAGTACTTAACGATGGTTGGGGGGGGGTCCCCTGTTGTGGTTTTTACATTTGGGCCCTGGATGGTTTGTTTAATCCTTAATATTCTGGACATCATCCAAGGACTGGGTCATGACCTGAACTTACTTTTTAAAAGTCTATTAATTCACACACCTAAATATTTCTCCAGATAAATGGGAGCTTCTCTGAAAGCTGTCGTCTAGTTAACATAAATACAATAAATCCATTTCAGCACAATAATAACTTTGATTTCTAGTTATGGCAGCTGATAACATCTATATTTTCTAAACACTAAACTCTCCTGAATGCACCACATGAAATACATTCTCTACACGACAAAGGCTAAGGCTGTAGAGCCCTGAACAGTAATGGTTATTTATTTACATAATTTCTTTTCCATACAGTGTAGAAGAAATATTGAGCGTCCCCATATTGACACTGCCATATAAAAAGAGAGACACGGATTTTGCACATTATGCCTCCTTTTCTTATCTGAGATATAATTCATGTAGTGTAAATATGTATTGCATTACACTTGCCCCAGCTATCCAAGAGCTGTAGATGCAATAACCTAATCGATCTAAAAGCCCATTCCTGCCTGTTCACCATTGGTGAAACCCTCTTTCCAGTGAGAAAAGGGAAATTAACTTCCAGAGTCCTAGCCCAAGCCCTGATCAAGCCAAATCCGTTTTTCTGGAGGAATAGGAGTGGATATCTAAATGGCAACCCCAGCCTTCAAAGAAAAGAAAGCAAAATCGAAACCTGGTTGAGGGGAGGATGCAGGGTTCAATGCCCAGACTTTCCACTCCCTTCAGTCAAGGGTAATAGATGTAGGTTAGCGTCCAGTGACCCTGCACTTTCTCGGGCACTTATCGTAAATATCTGATAAATATTTTACAGACCTTAAGGGGATGACATATGGGTCTTTAAAAAAATCTGCTACGGTGTTAGGGGGAACCTTTTTATATCGTATTGTCTGGACTTGAATAGGGTCCTGGGGCATAATAGGGAGATAATACATGTATTGCAAGATATATGTAAATATGAGCCTGCATGGTGGCCATCCCTGTACCCGTTAGATTCAAGGCCAAGAACAGACCTATGCATTCTTTAGCTAAACAGGGTGCATGTGTGGGGTTTTTTGTTTGTTTGCTTGCTTTCAGTAAATCAACTCTACCCTGGATTTTGCAGTTAAAGAATATCATTGTATTAACAATGTAGTATGGATTAGCAAAGCAGTCTGGCTTGGGTAATTATATATCTGAGAGCAACCTAGTCTGGATCTCAGGTCAGAGGATTCCTTTCTCAGAAGTTCTTGAATTACAGCTTGTTTTATTTGTATTTTTTGCTCGAAGCCATAGTCTTGTAGATGAAGGTGCTCAAAAATCTTTGTTTCCAGTTCTTGAAATATAAAGACAAAAACTACAAAAATACAGTCACACCCCACCTCACCCCACCCCCATTCTGATTTGAATCATTTATTGTGCCTTTTCAGGGTCATTCTTCTCCAGTCACAATTTCCCAATGTCCTTTTGGGGCCATTACCATGCATTAAGATACACATAGATCTATATAGATAGAGTATTAGCAAAGTCTAGCTTTGATCTCTATTAAATCTCCCCACTTAGCAATGGTTCTTCTATGATTCTTGTGCTTTTAAAATATTTATTATTACAATAAGAAACAGTGTGGATATTTGAACTATAGGAGTGATTGTGACTTTCCTTGAACCCACTTTTCTCTACTAACCAGTCGACATGCAGAACATGCTGTTTTGCAATTTTATTATTGAAATAAGGACTCTAGTTGTTGTGAGATAAGTAGTGTTTGAGATCATATCATTCTGCAGAGTATTTTCCTCCCTTCTTCTCTTCTTCAATAAGAAGCTTCTCTATGTCTGGCCACATTTAGCTGGTGTTTAGGCACCGCAGCGTTCCTAGCTTTGTGTCTGATAGCTGCAGATGTCTCCTTAGCGCACAGCCTGGAGTAACTGAGCCATATTCCTCTAGATTATTATACAGTTTACAAAGATGTGACCAATTTTCAATTACTTGATTGAAGATACAGATAGAAGTGTGAGCTTTTGCCTAGGAATTGCACTGCGAATTCCTTACATAGGAACCTTAAACCCTATATTGCTAAAGCATTGGACTTGATCTAATTCCCAGCATATCAACAAACGACTGCCTTCCCTCCCCACCCCCCAACCTCTAGCCCTCTACGTGTTTATTTGTTACTCAGTCTAGGTTTGGGTCTAGGATCTTGGCGGCTGTTGTTTTGGCTTCTATTGGCTCCAAGATCCACTTAGTTCTTTTTCTGACTGAATATTTCGCCAGGGTCCTTTAAACCCAGCGAAATCAACGGCTAAAGCAATTATTTTAATGAACTGAATACCCTGAAAGATCCTGCCCTTCAGGCTGAGGACAGGTTGTTGTGCGTAGAAAACATGGCTTCGGAGTCTTACATTATTTAATCCAAAGGTGAAGGAGGAAAAACAAAGAGAGGGAGAGGTTGATGCGTGTGTGTGTGTGTGTGTGTGTGTGTGTGTGTGTGTAGCTATCTAGATTCTCTAGGCTTGGTGGGGGTTTGATTTATTTTCATTTTGTTGGAGGTGAAAAAAGGGAATAAGGGAGTTGGAGAAGGAATAAGGGGGAAGGATTTTTTTTTTTTGCTTCTGTTTGTGACTCTGCTGCTCACTGTCCTAACTGTTTGCACCCCCCCTCCCCCCCCCACTTGTCTCCTCCCTGTGTGTGGCTGCTCGGGCAGACGCCTGTGGCCTGTCAGATGCCGCCCATATCGAGAGCCTGCAGGAGAAGTCTCAATGCGCCCTGGAGGAGTACGTGAGAAGCCAATACCCCAACCAACCAAGCCGCTTCGGCAAACTGCTGCTGCGGCTGCCATCTCTGCGCACTGTCTCATCCTCAGTCATTGAACAGCTCTTCTTCGTTCGCTTGGTAGGTAAAACCCCCATTGAAACTCTCATCAGAGATATGTTACTGTCTGGGAGCAGCTTCAACTGGCCTTACATGTCCATCCAGTGTTCCTAGACCCGAGACAACACCGCCCCTGGTCCCTGAGCCCCCAGTAGAGACACAGAGGACGAGGCTTTGGCCAAGGACACCAAACACAGACAGAAACGGTCGAATTTGTTAACGCCGGGGTGCAAATGGTGGAAGGTCGGGAGCGAGGGAGGGGAGAGAGGTGAGGGATCGGAGCAAAACCAACCCAGCAGAAATATATATATATATATATATATGTATATATATATATATATTAAAAAAGAAAGAAGGAAAGAAAAGAAAAGGAAAAAGACTCATTTAGGATCAGATCTGTGAACACATTGAAAAGGAAATGAAAAGGACCTTGTGTCTATGGGGGGAAAATGAAGAAAGGACCGTGGGGATTTTAATAAAACAGAAGGCGAATAATGGACCTTCCAGGATTTATTGTGGACTGATGTGTGGATATATTCTGTACAGAAAAACAAAACAAACATCGAAGAGAACTGAAGCCTATGTAGAAATACACAAAAACACTTACCACGAACATTGTTATTCATTTTGTAAAATATTAGTCTTTATTTTCATTTTTGTAAAAATTTAAAACATCGTATGCGCATAAAGAAAAACAAGAATTAGGGGAAAATAACATTTTCCAAATAATTATAAAAAATTGTCCTGTGTCTATGTATCTATATCTGTTTTGTATTTTTTTCTGGTTCCAAACCAGGTTTCCTGTGATTCTATACTAATAATTTTTGATATAACCCTTTGCTTCTTATAATGAGTGCGATATATGTTGTCGAAGCTGTTCTTCAAGAATTAAAATTGAAGTGAGAATTTAAACAAAAATAAAAGATTTAGCAAAAACACGTGTCTTGTTGCTTGACACATTTCAAAAGATAGAGACAAACTCAAAATTACTTTCGAATCTAATGTCATTAGAATAGAAAAGGGGGTGGGGTGGAGGGGGTGGACTTTCTTAAAGACCCCAGCGAAGTTAAATGGAGACTATACAACTGAAATAAAATCCCCTCGGTTGTGTAGATTCTAGGAAGTATGCACCAAGGTTCGACAAGTGACTTCAAGGCTGGTGTAAGCTTTTTTCACTGTAGTGAGATGGATTTATTCTCTTCATGATTAGCTTATGTTGGTGCCTGGAGGTTTGTAGGCTCAGGGAAGCAGAGATCGCCCTGTTCACAGCATATTTCCATACAGGGTGCCTTGAAATTGATCTTCGTTTATTGTCCTTTGGCTTGGTGGCAAACTATTGGTAGTTCTACTACTATTGGTGGTGGAATTCATGGTTATTCTGGGGGGGTCGTAAGAGGTTGTGTATTGATTTCTGGGAAGGATGGTTTCTCAGCAAGACAGATGGTGGTCCTAGTGCCTTTGAGAAAGAGAACCTCGAAGAGCTTCAGAAGAGTTAGGGGACTCAATGCTGTGTGCTCCGTTTCTGCTACTTTTCTGCTCAAAAGATAGGCAGTATTTGTTTTCCTATATAGTCACGAGTATTGTCATAAAATTATTCCCAGTCTGTTCCTAGGAAAATCTAACTGGAGGATTTCTCTTTGGGTGGCATAGGAGGACCCTTCCTGGCTTTCTCTCATGGCCGCTCTATGAAATGAGAATTGGAGAGGTGTGCCAAAGCCCCGTTTTTAATTTAAAAACCATTTCCATCATGGTGCCCCTTTGAAGGTAAAGGCTTCACAATGCTGCTTGCTGGTGGTGCAGATCTCTGTAACAGCTTTCAGAGCATGAATGTTTTATAGGATCTGAGACAGAGCTGTAAGAACACATACTGCCAAGGGAGCTCTTGCTTAACGTATTAATAAAGCCAGATCTTTAAAAATAACACCCCTCCCCCACCCCCATACCCATTCCCAAACATACCCCGATGAGGCAAGAGCTTTCATTTCAGGAGCCAGTAGCAGTGTTTTGCTTTCAATTTACTGTCTATAGTCTCCAGATTTCTTTTTCTTTTTCTTTTTTTATGCATTAACGAGATCCTTCACACACTTCAACCCACTTGGGGTGTTTAATATTCTAGGTGCAGTAAAGGCTGGGCAAGTGCAGCTCTATACAGTAACCAGCTGCCAGAATGCCACAGATCAACATCTGGGGGTAAATGTTCTTTAGGCCTGTATTCAGTGTAGAGAATCAGAGTATCAACTCAGGAGCAGTTGTGGGTATATGTAGGTTTGTGATTATAAACCAGAACCAACCCAATGGAAATTAAGCACAACTGCCTCCCCCTCCCACTCTACTCCCACCCTAGGCCTTAGTCTTCAGCTCAGATACAAGGACAGTAGCTTTGTCCTTGAATTGACTATCAAGGAAGAATGAGGAGAAATGGAAGAATTGGGCAGAGGGAAGAGGAGAGATTTAATTCATAAATTCTGCTCCAAGAGATTTTTAAGAAATTTTTAAGAAATGGTCCTAGGCATGTGTTTAAGGGTAAAGAAGAAATGGAGAAGGGGTGGGGGTGGATATTAGGGAATTGGTCTGACTGTAAGCACATACACCTATATCTCTTCCTTTTAAAAATGAGATGTAAATATATTCATTACAATGTGATCCCTCTGGTGAAAACAGATAAACATTTTTGTAGTTCAAAATGTATTTTTCCATTAATTTAAATATGGAGGTTTAACAACTATGTACCCATTATGAGGTAAAGCAGGAGGGAGGTTTCTGAGTTGTGATATGGACAGCAGTGGCCTTCACCTTCTCTTAGGGAGGGTGAAGAAGACACCCTGACAGTGCTGGAAATTGGCTCTTCTATAAGGGTTAAGTTCCAAAGTATTGGAGATCAATATATATTGTACCCTCAACACTTTCTAAACTCTACTTTGTGTATACATAGACACACATGCTATTTACCTATGGAAAGAAAGTTTTCCTTTGAGACCATTTATCCCTTAAATGATGAGTTTCCTAGATGGAAAGAGAGTCATGGGCCTTCAGAAGCTTGTGAGCATCTCCTTAGTCATACACAGTCTGGCATAGGGCCATTGGAAAATGGAGAATAAAGTGGGAGAGCCATAGGGCATGGGACTATCGATTTGTCTCCATTGCTGGGCAGGGAAATCTTGGTCAGGCCCTCTCTTTCTCATGTGAGATGCTTCTCACTATCCTCTCCCCTTTCCACCATGGAAATGAATGGTTTAAACTTTATGCTAGAACAAAAGTCCAGAAATTATTTATAATGGTTAAATCTGTTCAAAGCCTCTTGCAAAAACTCCTCTTTCCAGGGAAGAGGAAAGAGAGGAGATAGATCCTTTGTGTGTGTGTGTGTGTGATATTTATATTTATCAAGCTTTGTTTTGAAAGTTTTTCAACCATCAAGTAATTGAGAACATAGAACCCCCTTGTACTACTTTAAGATCTGAGAAAATGATGATCTAAATAGGAGGAAAAGTCCATTAAATAGAGGGGTTATGCCTTTTGACTTCCTATAAACTGCTTGATCTTCTTCCCTCCTATTCCAATTAAATCTGACCTAGTCGATCTAAATACATACTGAGAGGAGCTGCCCAATAAAAGGTCTTCATCCTCAGTTCCTAGTTCTTGTCTTTTCAGACTGGCAATAGGGAGAGAGAGAAGGGAGTGCACTGGCAGTTGGTGTTAGAAAGGTGGGGATGAAGTGAGGGACAAGATGGATTTATAGCCGCTTAACAGCAGGGAAAGGTCGAAGCAGATCTTTTAAATTATTGGTCAAAACTGCTGGGGTTGTCCTCTTTCATTTCCCTCCCCTTGTTTCCGCCACTCCTCATTTCACTGTCTACCTCCCTATTTCTCCGTCCTCTCTGCCTTCACTGGCTAGCTTTCTCAGGGTCCAGCTAATTCCTGTTTTCATAATTTCTGGGACAAACCCAGCAGTTCCCAGCAGGTGACTGGGCAGAGCAGGTGGAAAGCTCTGCTCAGTCAGCCTGGCATATTTGGGAAACATTAGGGGAGTTCTCATCTCCTTTGCCTAGTCAACCTCTCTAGTGGGTCTTGAGACATATTGATGTCTGGGATAGAGTGTGAGTGTGTGTGTGGGGGGAATGGGAGGTAAAATAAGGGGAAGGGGTCTGCTTGCCCTTCTGAACAAAACACTGAAATAAATAAAGGAAAATTATCTTACTGGAATGGGGCTTCCTGGGAGGTTGTGAACTCAAATCAATGCAAACAGATAAAATAAAGGTAATCTAATGTAAAGCAAAATCCACTTGTATCCCTCTAGAAGAAAGGAGGAAATGCATCTCCACAGCTGCAAAACACTCAGACTAGGTGGCAACTTCTCCTTTTAAATAATGTGACATGAGAAGGAAGTCAAACATCTTCCTTTCTAACCGAGGATTTGCATAGAACTTTTGTGCCTTTGAAATAATTTTAAATTGCTAGAACTACAAGCTTCACGTAAACATTTTTTTTAAATGTTGCCAGGAAATGAAGGAGCTTTGCCTCATACTTCTGGCAGTCAGAGCAATCCTACCCTAAAGGTAAGATGCACAGATTTCTCCTCCCCCACCCCCCCCCAATAACTTCTCTTTTGAGGATAAGGAGAATTTTTAAAGCTTGCCCTCCCATAAATTTAGGAATAGCCAAAGACTTCTTTGACTCCCAGCTCCCTTTCCAACATGAGGCATCAAGCTCACCAGGCTTATCAATATACCCTCTCGCAAACCGCTACAGAATGGTCCTTGAGTAATACACTTTCTAGGGCGGAGGCAATCCTTAACTGCTCGGTGTTTTTCGGGTTAAAAAAAAAAGCTTATTTTAAAAATCATCATCTTCGTCATTATCGTGTCACCTTTTTGTTTTTTAAGACTGTGATTTTATACTCATGCTTGCGGTGGGGAAAAGGCTATAGGACTAATGATCTGATGATTTCTGCTATAGGAAACTGATGATAAGGAGCGAAAAAAGTATGTGTGTTGGGGAGGGGGCTGGAATCTGGGAACACAAGTGGAAACTAATAAAACTCTTGTTAGAGTGCTTGCTCAGGATCTATGGCGTCACCGGGTCTTTTACTTAGGAAGCCAAAGAGTTTTATTCTTAAATGAGTTAAAGAGCCATTTACCTCTGTCGTGTTCTATTCATCAAGCCACAAGTTGAGGGTTCCTAACATGAAACTATTTGTTTGCTTACACAACCAGCTGGGCGCAATTTCACGTCTGAGATATCTATCTGAAAGCGCCTCTCATTTATTATCCCTCCTTGTCAGCGAATCCATTTTCCAACTTCCCCCTCCCTCTTTTTGTTTTTTTTTTTAATTTATTTATTGTGGGGCTTGTTTGCCTGTAAGGACCTGGGGCTGAAATCCTCCCTAGAGAGTGTTGGTTCCCCTTCCTCAGGACCTTGAGCACCCACATCTGGAGAAAGGAGGAAGCCGCTGGCAAGATCACAAGAGCCACCGCTGACCAAGGTGAAGTAATATTGAAGCTCTTTCTGCAACAAGAACCTCGTGCGATGGATTCCTGGGCGTGTACATGTTTCTGCCTGGGCATTTTCCCACTCTCTAACTCTGTGTAAGGGGCAACCACCTGTACGGAAAGGAGGGAGAGGAAGAAGGAAGCAGAAAGGGAATTCAGGAAAGGATGAGTGTTGGGGAGGGTATGTTCCATGTGTTTAAGAATGTTTTTTAAAAGGCTTGAGGAATCTTGACCTATTAGATTCACTTCAATACAATTGATTTTTATGGGGTCTGTAGACTTGTGTATCTAAGATGTAAACAGTTATAAGACTGGAGGTGGGGGAGGGAGCTCTACATGTCTGTGTGTGAAGAGGGAAAAAGAAGGCTGCGTATGATTTCAAATTTTAAGCACAAAGAAATAACAATGTAGAAATAGATTTATAAATATAATTATGAGTAAAGAAAACAATTAACATGGCAGAAGGTTACAAATCCTTTCCCCCCTCCCTTTCTTTCCCCAATCTAAATTTTGAGAAATACGTATAATGTGAATACTGTTTCTATGTGGTGGATCAGACTGACAAGAGAACCACTGTTAGTAATCTCAATGATGGTTGTATAATAGCGTATATACATCTACTTGTCTACAGAACCCCTCCATCAAGCTTAAAGCAATGAATCAACCCCCAAACTACAGGGTATAAAATACCCCCAGTTGTAAAGAAGGGAGGGAAAGAGGGAGGGCTAGGAGGGAGGAGGAGTGCGGTGTGGGGGGGGGGCGGGGGTGGAGAGATTGTGAGGCATTTCTTTTAGAAACACCAGACTGGTCGCTGCAAGCTATCCTATTTTGGTGATTTAGGAAGACACCCGCCATATATAACGTTTAAGACTGATAATATCATTGCGCGGCCAGATAAATAAAGCTCTGGCCAAATTGTGGAGTCAGCTATCGATCTCTATACTCACAGAGGAAAGGGGAGAGAGTGTGATTGTCCGGGTGTATGTCTCAGTGTGTTAGCAGGGTAGCATGTGAGTGTGTGTATGCACGGGTCCCTGTGTATGAGTATAAGGGTCTACCAGAGAGATCCAGTCTTCAGCTGCGCAAAGGCTCATTAGCATTCCCTGCCCATGGACCTGCACTGACAACTAACAGAGATATCCAGCTCACCACTAGGCCTCCTCTCCTTTTGTCTTCAGATCTCGAGGAGAAGCAGATTTATGTGGGGAAGCTGTAAAGTGAAGTTCCATGTGGTTTTTGGAGATTCCGCAGCAGAGAAAGACGTTGCCAGCATCTCCTCCTCGGGTTGTTGGTTTTTTTTTTAATTTTCTTTAAAACTTCACTTCTAGAGAAGAAACTTTGATTCCTCCCTATCATATATATATATGTGTGTATATATATGTGTGTGTATATATACATACACACATACATACATATATATGCGCTTAAACTGTAAAGAACATATTAGAAAATTTCATGCCACCTTTACTTGATGACATGCAGAGAGGCAGATATTTTGTGTATTTTCTGCATATGTACCTGTTTCGATGTACTTAAATTTTTATAGCAACTAGAATTGGAGCTCTTTATTTCACTTTCTTTTATTGTTAGTGTTATTGTTAATAATAATATTACATCCTTTCCACCTTAAAACTATATACTGGCTATTATTATGGTGGTGGTGTGTTCCCTTTACTAATTTTCCCATAAAAAACAATAGTTAGAAAGGAAACATTTTATACCAAGTTTTAGAAGTAGATTCTATTAGCTTGACACATTTTGTAAATCCTCATTAGTGTACGTGTTTTTAAAATATGAATTATACCCTTCTATAAGAAAATATATTTTGACAATATTTCAAAGGTGTAAAATTTGAATTCTCCTTGCAGTACTAGGTCGTGCTCCTTGAACTTGTATAAAACTAGTTAGTTTTACACTGAGTATACAAATTATCCCATGTTGACAGATGTTTGTCACTTAGTAACTTCTTTCCAAGTTTTTCTCCCCCTCCCCTAAGCCTTCTTTCCAGCGTGCTTTGTTGTTTTAAAATATGCATGTCTCTCACTGGAATGCCAGTCACGAGTGCAAACTTTGTGTCCAACCTCCCACATGAAATGATCCTTTTATAGGGAACTCGATATGTCTCAATCTGCACTTCACTCAAAGCCTCTGGATATGGGGCACTCACTGGTCTCAGCTCCAAAATAACTCAGCAGAAAAGAGTTTTCACCTAAAAAAAATCCCCACGAATGTCTCCCAGGGAAGAAATATAGCTCCCATAATTAAAGGAGGCAGCGGCCAGAGGGGGAATGCAGCCGGCAACCAAAAAAAGTAAGAGTTTTATTTATTTGCTGATTGAACTTGGGTTGTCATTAACAGCAGGTTCAGCCACATGAAGCACTTGGAGTTAAGCGTTATGTGTTTGCAGGATAAAGGTGTGAGTCTGTGAAGGAAAGGGAGGAGTATGACATGTGAGAAGAAAGAATGAAAGAACCCACTGAAACTTCGTGAGAGAAAAAGTGATCTCTGTAAGACAATTCAGGGAAGTTTCCTTGGATTGGTTTTGAATAAGGAGTTGTAACTCAGGAATTGGCAGGTGGTGGTGGTGGTGGTGGTGGTGGTGGAGAGAGCATTGAAAGGAGGGGTGGAGAAATGGGAACAATGATTCCATGTGATCCCTACAAGGAAAACTAAAACTTTCTGCTTCTCAGAAGAAATATGACAGCAGGAAGATTCTAAGTGTGTGTGTGGGATGGGGGGAGGGTGTTGAGGGGCGGAAGCGTTGGTGTAGATCTCCACTTGGAGAGAACTCTAAGAGAAGAAAAGTTAAAGACTGACAGAAGAATTTCACTTAGTTTAGGAGACCTACACCCACGTTGGTAAAAGTTGCCAGTTGGATGGAAACGTGAACTCGGAGACATCTTTTTTTTTTGCCGTATTTTAATGAGTTTCATAAATTTAAATCGAGTATGGCACGGGATGCACATTTCTGGATTAGGGAGAGATACTGCAGGCTGCTGAACGACTCACAACCTAAAGGCGTTATAGAGAACTAAATAAGAGTACGCGCGCCGCAGTGTATTTCTATTAAAAAGGCGAAACTTTACAACTGATGGAAAACAGATGAATTTTTTTCTCCCTCTCTGAAACAGTTACTCTCTTTTACTGATGCGGAGTGACGTCACCAATTGCTTGACCTATCATCTTCGGATAGCGAGAGAGGAGGAGGAGTGAGGAAAGAGGGGGAGGGGGAGTGATGGAGGAGAAAGCAGAGAAAGAAAGAGAGGAAGAGAGAGGGGGGAGAAAAAGACAGTCAAGAGACAGACTGACAGAGAGACAGAGAACACGAGAAGAGACTTATTAAGAGAGAATGTCCTGTCACTGGGTTTTTGGTGGGCTGGGTTTTTTTCCCTTTTCTTTTCTGGCCGAACTTCCATAAGAAGTGTGCAAAACAATGCTTGAAAAGCTCATGATTGATATGACACCTTTCCCCACTTTCCACTCTATCTACATATTCTAACATATGGAAAGCTTGCAGGCCCTGTGCACTTATAGAAGCTGATAATGCATTAGCTTTCAGCAATATTTACAGCACCACTTTTAATACACACCAGATGGTTTTCGACTGTGCCACCCCAGCCAGCTCGCTCCTAGATTTTACTCAGCAGCATTTTGTTGCAATTATACTCCATGCTGAGACCAATTTTATTGGTGACCTATTTTTCATATTTGCAGTATTTGTGTTTAAAATCCACTCCATGGCCTTTTGGAAAAGGGCAATGCTCAGAGACGAACAGTCTAGGAGTGGTGATCGGCAAATAGTTTTAGTGATACAAATTATACTTACATTTCTCCTAGTATGAACAATTATGCATACGTTAATTTTGATCACATAAGACACACATGATTTTAAGCAGGAAAAACACTTTGAACATTGTATGTATATATGTGTGTATGTGTTTATATGTGTGTATATGTGTATGTATACATATATGTTTGTGGTCCTTATATTTGATTAACATCTTTTTTTTTATATCTCTACTGGCTTCATTTGTTTTCCTGCATGTAAATAAGTTGGACCATAAATATTGAATACAACTAATTGTTATGCTACTGACTTAGTCTAGGCACCTGGATTACTCAAACAACTTAAGGCAAAAAGAAAAAATAAGAAATTTTCCAGTTATATTTCTATGATGGGAAAGTAGCTACAAATATTTTTATTGAGTTGAAATTTCTACAAACTGGGTATTTACATCAAACTAGGTATGATATAGATATTCAAAAGGAACTATGTGTTTTCTAAAGAAGGTTTGCATGAAGAAAAATCATCCCAAAGACAGAAAATAATGCTCAGTACCTGATATCTTCCTATGCAGAAGGCCACAATGAGAATCATATTTGGCATGGAGAGGCAGGCTTTCAACTTTATTTCACTCAAGGTAAATAATCTCTAATGTACTACAGAGAGACTTTGTTTTGCATGGAACAATATAAATGCCCAATTTACTACATTGCAGGTGTGTTCTTCCTGCACAAACTCTTTTTCCACTTTAATAGGAACTCTTTAATTTTTCCTCTCTCCTGGTAAAACCACAGATGTTTATTTTATTGATATAACCTATACCATAGTTATGCTGAGAATAATATGCCTCAACTAACAGTCATTTAGCAAATAATAGAGGCGTTCTGGATGCTTTCCAATGTTACACATGTACTTGGTCATAAAATGATACGTGAAAAAAAATTAACATCTGCTTTCCTAAAATAAAGTGTGCCAAGCAGCTTTTTATGAATGCTTCCCTCATTTTCAAAAGAAATATGTAGAGATAAACTGGCATCCATATGTATAGCATATTTATAATGGTTTTAGGATTTTAAGGTAGCTATTCATTGCATAAGCTATTTAAAACTGACGTTTTAAAAGGTACTTAACCTTAGACATCCTTGAGTGTTGAAGAAGTATTTCAAATGATATTATTTAAAGAAGAATTTTCTGTAATTTAATTGCATATCCAGGCAGAACTGTGCACGAGCCATATACCTTCTCCTGAGCTTAATAGCATTCTAACTTACATTTTATTTACCTCATTTCTCAGCACGGTTCCCAGGCCCTTCAGAAGGCAGAGCTGGAAAGTTTAGTTGGGATTTTTTTTTTGTTGTTGCTGTTTAATTCCACCATTAGGAAATGAGGCATACCTTTGAATTATTTCATTAAGCTTTGGCCTTTTGGGGGAAGGGGTGGGAACTATAATCATTAGTGCCTTTTTATTATTTCTACAATAAATGGCTGGATTCTTTGCTGAATAAGCTGCTTGAATGTTTTGCAGATGTTCCACTTAGACCAGATCTGACCCTCTATTTCCTCCCAAATAAGTCTTTTAAACTCTCCCATCAGTGCCCCTACTCCAAGGCATCCCACCCCAATTTCACTCCCCCCAACTTTGACAGGTTTCTAAGTGTGAGACATAGTTAGGAACTCTATAATATATCTACACACACACACACACACACACAAAACCTCCCACCCACTGAGTATGACAGAGCAAGGGAGGGAGGGAGAAACAAAGTGAAGACATGAGGAAGAAGAAACCGGGATAGAAGGGGCAAGCTGGGAAGAACTATATAGTGTGATGATTAATAACTCTGGTGTGAGAACTGAGCCTTAACTTGTGCTTTCATTCCAATTCTGATTTTAAACTTATTAAGCCTCTTGGTATCTTAGAATCCTTTTCTACAGACTGGGAATGCTAATGTTTATTTGCAAATTGGTCTGAGCATCTTTGATAAAAGACATTAGTTATGTGGCTTTTCCATGACAAGGCAAGTTTGACTGGAATAGTTGTGTGGGATACACATATATTTATAGATTCTGTTAAATACCTAAACTACCCACCCACTCTTGTAAATATACATGGGCGTGGGCTTGTGTGTAGCATAGTCTTCATTAACAAAGGACTCTCCTAATAGCGAGATATGTAGCCACGTGACTATACCATACATTGAAGGAAGACCATTTGTGTCACCTTTTCGAACTCCCCCACATCTCCAAACTGGTGAACTGTTAAGACTCCATGGATGGAGGCCATCTATTTTTAATGTGAAGTGTAGCTTCTTGACTTAAAAAGAATGGTCCTGGCCAGGCGGATCCTTCAGTCAAGAACTCGCTCAGCTTCATCTGGAAAGGGAAGACATTGCGGGTTGCATGTTGCCGCTTTGTGGCCTACTCTTGCTCTGATTAAAGAAGTACTTGTTAGAGAATCAACATCTCTAATCTTGGTATTGGTGACTTAAAAACATCTTGGCTAGAAATGTGGATTTGGTAGGGAGGGGCGCTTGCAGAGAGAGAGAGAGAGAGAGAGAGAGAGAGAGAGAGAGAGAGAGAGAGAGAGAGAGAGAGAAGGAAAGAGGGGAGGGAAATCTGCGTGTATTTGTGAGAGCTCTCTTGTGGGTGTATAGGAAAGAGGTTAAAGAAATGGCCCCTTTCTGAATGACAGGACCCCTTTTCAAAGGGCAAACGGGGAAAAAATGTTCCTGATATGAATAGGAGAATTTTCAAGGTTTCACAGATTTTTCTGAAAGACCATTTTTAATAGGAAGGACGCGACAGTATGTGTATATGTATTTTCATGGGAAGTAAGAAAAGTATTGTCCATTAACTTGCCCCCCCCCATCCACCCAGGTTGGTAAAATCAATTAAAATATGTTAAGTGACTCGAGGTTTGGATTTGTATGGAGGCTCTGGACAAACAGCGGACAGGGCATTTGGGGAGTAATCTTGCTTTAAGATAGGGAGTCTTTATTTAAAAGGGGTGTATTTGTGGGGAAAGAAAGGGAATATCTTACAGTGCTTTCACTATGTCCTGATAACAAACCTGTCACATTTTTACTTCTTTCTAGAAAAGAGATAGTGTCCTCATCTGAACATCTCTAAAGTGATTCTTCTCTAAGAAATCAGTTTTGAGAAAGTAAAGCACATGACACATATTTAAAAAAACACCCTGCCCATGTCTTAAGTTGGAGAGATTTTATGATATCTTTACCCAAAATTGATCTTGTGGAATATATATTGATTGTTAATTGTGTCGTTTAAAATTTAATCCCATAGAGTAAGTAAAATTATTATATTATCATGATTCCTCTTGGTTTTTTGCACTTGATCAAAAATTTTTGTAAAAGAATGTGAAATGAAGAACACAAAGATAGTCAATGAAAAGAAGTAGCTCTTTTGCTGGCAATTAAAGAAAAACAAAATGCATGTGAATTGTATTGTAAAAGCTGTTTAAAAGTCCATCCTAATTCCCTTGGGCTCAAATATCACTTATATTTGATAATTGGAAGTTTACTGCACAGAGAGAGGTAAGGCAAACTGAGAGCCACCCAGATTTTCTCCCCCTTCGCTAAAACTGCAGATAGCCTTGGAGATGGACTCAGCAGAAAACTTATCGGTTTCGCAGACTTTAGACTTAGTAGAAATACAGCCTTTTTGAGTCTAGAATGTTTCCTGCCCATGCAAAGCTAGAGATAACTTTTCTCTGCCCTCCCTTGGGGACTACACCAGGCATCAGAAAGGGTTTCAGATGAGGTGTTCAGCAAGCAACTGTATGACAGGCCACATTCGGAGATTTTCCTGCTATTTTCGAGTCTGTGTATGTTTCATTTGGTATTTACTTTCTGACCTTAGCCTTTCTGGATTACAAAAGTCCCCACAAGTAACAGTAATAAATCCAAACAAAAATAAGACAGATTTCCTCATCGATGTGTAATGAAGTTAAAGGACATTGTTTGTCAGACAAGCGCTAAGTAGAAAATAAATCTCAGGGTCTAGGGAAACAAAACGGAGCGCTGTTGGCATGTGTGTAAATTTACTTTTAAAAGCAATAAATCAATGTTAAATTAAACAGCTGGGTACCCTATCATGGAGGAGGTTTCGTGTTTAAGAAGTCCTTGATGGGGAAACGTGCTATTTAACAAGTCACCGAAAAAAGCTAAACCTTTACTGGGATCCCAGGCGATGCACGCCTGTGAACTTCTTCAATGAACTTTAGAGGGAAAGGGGTGGGGGTGGGTGGGTGAGGGGAGTGTTCGGTGCTGGACGGATGGTATGCACAATCCAACTTCAACTCTTTACACGTTTCCCAGGCATAAGCAGGCATGGGAGACTTCACAAAAATGCCTTAGATGTTTTCCAAGGTGGCGTTTGTGCAAGCTCTGAAGTCTCTTTCTTTTATTGGCTTAGTTTTGGTTGGGTGTCTTTATTTTTGTAAATACTAAAACCAGTGGAGATGTTTTAATGAGCATGTTGGGCATGTTATTATATGGAGACTCCTTTCTTCTGAGACATTGTGCTGTGCAGGAAAATACCAAACTGTGACTACAAAGAGATCTGCTATTTCATATTTATTTCACTGACATTGGAATATCTGTTAACCTCAACTAAGATATGCCGATATTTCCTTTCCTAGGAGTTTATTTAAGCGCTTGTTTTCTAATGGGGAGGAGAACCCCAAAACAATAGGAAATCCAATGCTCTGGAATTGTATGTGAGCAATATTCACCAATAAGTTATCTCATAGGTGATCTTGAATAGTAGGGAATCATAAACCATTTTAAGATGCATCTAGGTAGAAAGAATTTCTGGCATATAAAATGGAATTTTAGATGGGTCTGACACAAAGATTTTAGGAAATAGGTGTAAAGTATGATGAGTTATTTTCCTTTTTCCTATGCAAATCAGCTGGCCAGAGGGAAATGATGGGAAACTCCTTTAGAGAAAGTATTGGAAAAAGAAGCATATTTTACCATCATTTAATTCACAAACACAATTGTTTTATTTGTAGACACATAATTAACATAGTTGTAAACAATATTCCTATCTTGAAGAAAAGTTTCCAGGGAAGGTTTTCTCCTCCTCCCCCTACCCCAAGCTACAAAATAATAGAATTTGGACCCTGTCCTTGGCTTCCCTTCAACAAAAGGTAGTAAGGATCTAAAGGGAAATTTCCTGAGAAGACAGAAGTAATGTCATTTATGTTTAGAGCATAATATTTTGTGTTTGCTCATTTTAAAATAAGTAACCAAGTGCCTCCTGCCCAGAAGACAGACTGGGCTACCTTGTAAATGTAGAATTATCTCTCTAAGTTAGAAAGTCCATCTAATTTGTCCCTGCTGCCCCCCAATCCTATCCCTATGCATGCGCATATAAATGTATATGTATATACATATATAGATATATATTTAATATCCACACAAATATATATGAGTACAGATATATAGATATAGATATAATGGGGAAAATCCAAAGATAAATTATTTTAATTTGGCTTTTTTTTCAAAGCAAAGGACAATGGTTAGAGGTTGTTTAGGGAAACATCAAAGAGGATATGATATCGTCACCAAAGTGAAGTTTATCAGAAAGGGCTTGGAGAAAAAGAATATAAATGCGAGGAGTGAACCCAGGTGAGGCCGGGCAGAGAGTGCGTTTCCAACAACTGAGTATTAAGTCACCCCCCCTCCCCCTTCTCTTTATCCCCAGTTCTCTCGGTACTCAACTTTTCTTTGGTACACTTTGATTCTAAATTTGTTTGCTAGATGGCGCTCTGTGTCTCAGGACTTTTCAATTCAGAATTAAAGCAGCTTTTTTAGCATCCTTGCTCTCAACCAGTTGTGGGCATTCTATTATCACAGCATTATTATTATTGTCATTGTTTTTGCTGTCCTTATTATCATTTTAATCCAAGGGGAATATAGAATACAGGCCGGAGAAGCCCTTGCTAATCATAATAATACAAGTCCCTTACAATACCAAAGTTATATAAAATATTTTTTATGGCTCAGCTAACATTTTGATGCATTTCAGAAGGCATTTTGGTAACTTTTCCTCAAATAACCTATTTGCGTTTCAGAGGAAAGAGGCCAGTACTGTCAGATTTTCTTCATAATCCTTGTATTTCATCACAACAGTCCCTTCCATTCCTCTTACCCCACCCTAGCCCCATTTTCATTTCAGGAAGAATTGAGCATGTGTTAGAGAAGTGTCTTTTATTCTTAAATTTGACTCATTAATTGATCCAAATTCATATGGTTAGTTAGGAGCCTAAAAACTAATATCTCCACCTTATCCTTTAAGTATGCAGAGAGATTAGAAGGAAAATACCCATACCATAAAAAATAAAACCCCACAGCAAAGCTTGTTTTACATGGGAGAAGAAATATGGTTTATAGATTATATTTTCTTTAATCACTGTGATTTTTCTCTTTGGAATTCAACACCCATTTTCTTTAAGGACCTAGAGAAATTACAATGAAAGTTATAAGCTTCTTTTGGAAAAATAAGAATGAACAATGTGAACCAGTAAGCTGTTTTGTCTGAGGAAGATGCCAGTTTCATAAAACACACCACTTTTATTCATATTTCTTTAAAGGGAAGGTTAGGAATGGGTGCTGTTAAGCACCTATTCAATATCAGTCTACAATTATACAAAATAGGATTTTACAAGTTATTCAGGTTTAGGTTTTTTTGTTTTTTGTTTTTAACTGGAGGATGAGTACTACCTTTAGAGGAGAGAGAGAGAGAGAGAGAGAGAGAGAGAGAGAGAGAGAGAGAGAGAGAGAGAGAGAGAGTTTCAGAGTTTGGTGTGTTTGGAAATCTTTTCTTAAAACCTAGCTGCTGAGACTACGATCTCCTTAAAGTTGCTCTCTAGGTGTTAGGCTGAAACTAGGAGGCGCTGAAAACCTAAGGCGGAAAATTTACAACTTGATCAGCCCCAGCCACACACCAAAAACCTGCTACTGTTGCTAACATATGTTCTGGATTAAGTTAAGCAAATGGCTCTCGTTTTCGCGGGGTTGAAAGTTGATCAGGAAAACTTAAATCCGAGGGAGTCTTGCTTTGGTTGGAGCTCCAGACCCTCAAACACTTACAAATCCCTTTCAACTCTCGAATAAAATATGCGTTTACTTAAGAGATTTCCCGCATTTGTTGCATTTCAGTATGATCCCAGTTTACAACCTTTCACGAATTAAATACTATTAGGTATTAAATTCTGGAAACCCATATGAAAAGGCTATGTATGCCATATCTAAAATTGACTTCTAAGTTGAAAATTGGCGTGTATTTTTTCCATCTGATTTTGATTCTACTAAGTAGAATGCTCTTTAACATGAGTTGATCCAATATTTTTCTTTTTTACACTTGCCCATATCCCCTCCAACCTATATGTAGAATTTACCTTAATGTTTTTTTAAAGTTTTAAGCACCAGAAGACCAGGTTATTAATTTTTTTCACAGCATGAAACAAAATGGAGAGTGTTATTCAAGCCTTAATTATGTCAAAAAATGAAAGTTCTTCTTTTACTAAGGGTAAATTAGCTGTCTTTCCAAATCTCACTTCAGTTGTCCTTCAGTCTCCCAACTCCTTTTATCCTCACACCATTTTGGAATCTAGTTTCTACAAACTGCGAAAGTGATATACAAGTTAAAAATTAATCTTCCATTCCCAACAATGCTAATAAGATTCGCTTGTTAGAAACTGGAGCGACTCTTCTTGATATTAATTGGTGGAGTTTTCCCCATATTTTTGCGGGTTAAGATGCTCATCTGGCAGATTTTAGCCAAAATTGTCATATTGAAATTTCATATTAGTATTTACACCTCATTTTTCTACTAAATAATCTTCGAAAATGTTGGAGAGATTATTGATTTCCAAGAAACCAAATAAAGAAATCGGTTTCTTGATAAGATATGAAATCCACACTTTTCTTTGACTAAATAGGCAGTGTACATGTGACATTGACAAACGACCGAAGGGCGAGGAAAATCATTTAGAGAGACTTTGAAGGGTTACTTGGTAGGGGACGGGGCGGGGGGGAGGGGGGGAGAGAACGGAATGGAAAGGATTTCACAATCCTATATCAGAATAGGAAAATAAAAGTTATCTTTGAACTGGAAAATTGTGGTTTTTAAAATCACTTTAAATTAACATGCTCCCCCGAAGAGGCACAACATGGATAATTATAGCAAAGAAGTTCCGCTAGAATATTCTGTATATTTGAAATTATTTGAGAAAAAAGAAGCCTCACCAACTTCCTTTCTCGATATTTACACGGGGTAAATACCAGTATGCTGATACTGTAATATCTACTGAAGCGAAGACATGTCTGGTTCTTATTGAAACTTATTCATTCACCTATCTGGGACTCAATTTCTCTTTTTGAATAAGATATTCCTAAGAAAATAATTAAACAAACAAAGGTATAGAAAAGGACCTTCATTCCGCCTTCCAGCCCCGAAGAGATAAGTGAACTCTTTAAGCAGAAAAGATTCAAGAAAGCTCGAGTAACAGTAGCTTGAGAAGGAATTCAGGAACGATTTACCTGTGTAGCCCCAAATACACTCGTTCGCCCTTATCGTTAGCAAAATACAATAGCCAGATACCGAATAAATCATCTTCTCATTCCTCCGTCTTCACTTTTTAAAGTTAACTCTCCCTCCAGTAATGTCAAATATCTAAAACAATTATTTCATTACTGGAGAGGAAGAACTATACCGGATGGAATAAAATGTTTCCAAACAGATTCCCTACGCTAAAGAGTACAGTTGTATCGTGCTAAGCGATCTAGTCTTAACCTACCAAGTATACCAGTTTGCTATGCAACAGGTTCGATTTACTGTCCTGAAAACTTTAAGCTGCCTGAGCTGCAGACTTGAATCAACTATTTAAATGCGAGGACTGACATAGCTCCTGTTTTGGCTACTTTCTGAGTAGTTAAGTGAAACAATTTTAGCTATTTGTGAACAACAAAAGGAGTGATTCTCAAAAACCTAAAGTTTTTCCCCAAAATATAAGCATATTCTTCTTTAGAAAGAACCTTTGGGTAGGATATGGGGGTGAAGGGTGAAATGAGGAGAAAATGGTTAGATGGGAAACATTTTAGTGTGATGGGCTAGAAGGAAAAGTGCCTGATGTTTAGCCTTTAAATCTGGACAGAAACTTGAAAAGGAAAACTAATGAAACATGGTTACTAGTAAGCCATAGGACCATTGTATTTATAGTAAAATTTCGCCCAAACCAGGAAAAACTTTAAAAGTCATCACTTTCACAAATGCCTTGTTTGCAGTAATATGCCCAATCAGTTCATTAAGAGCTGCATTAGGATATCAGAATATCGAGTCAATTTTGAGAGCTCGCAAAAGTTTTATTTCCCAGAAGCTAGTTGGATTAAGGAAGCAAAGTTCTGTTCCCTGACTTTTCCTACCAAAGTTTTGCGATAAAATTAGTATGAAATACTTTTGAACAATCAACTAGTCTGCCACGTTTAGGAGTTTTATGGTCATCTCACCTACCTCTAAGTTTTTCCTTTTTGTCCACAAAGTAGGTACAAGAGGGAGGGAGTGCTGAAGTGAATTAGGGGTGGAGAGTTGGGGGGTGGGGTGAGGAATGGGTTGGGAGAGTATAGAATTACTGAAGGTACACCAAGGGAAACCAGATCCGATAGAACAAGGTGCGGTTTATTTTATTTGAAATCCTTTAGAAGTAGCAAGGCAACTCAGGTGTTGCCAGGGCGACAGTGATATGATAGGAGATAAGGCTATGATCTTCCCTTTGTATGATTTACATAAATCGAATTGCAACAGCATTGGAAAAAAATAAACGAGCAGTTAAAGAAGTGCAGGAAAAGACAACTGGGGCTTGAGTAGAAGAAAAAGTAGGGGATTGAAGTAAATACTTCAACTTTTTGGTGCTGTCAGTAAGTTCCTGTCAGGCTCTTTAGCGCTGTTGGGCTCAAACCTCCGAGCCTCCTCTCCAGGGGCTGTAATTAACAAGCTGTCTAGGAGCACCAGAGCTCATCAGACAGCTCTGGCCAAGAGCAAATCCGCTTTGCAACAGGACAGGTGGACTTGGAGGTGCGTCTTTGGAAAAATAATTCACTTTGGGATTCTCTGGCAAGTGAGACCCAGTGACAAGGGAGAAAGTGCTCACAGCCCATATTTCTAAATCAGGCGGTTTCGAGAGATGCTAAGTAATAGGGTAGAAAGGAAAATTTTCTCAAAGAAAAGTTGCAATATCCTAGAACTGGGAAAATAATCGAGAAAGGCAATGTTTTGACCAAGTGATCAAAGTAGAGACGAGATGTGTAGACAGAGGAAACGAGTCAGGGGAAGCGATTTCTAAAGGCTGGCATAATACCGTGTTGGGGAAATCTCACATTAAAGAGGACTAAGAAATGTCACCCACAAATAACAGGATTTGAAACTGAATATAGCGTTAGATGCCAAAATTCTTAAGGGATAAGGTAGGGGGAAAGTGAGGGACAGGAACGGAGACTTGGTGTAAGGAAGCTAAAAGTTGCTAGGGCTTCAAGGCAAAGTGTAAGAAAGTGAACTAAGGACTAGGCGCTGTCCATGGTACTGGGGAGGGAAGCTTGGCTTGGCTTGGCTTGGCTTGATTTTACTTTCTCCAAATTGAGTTAAGGGAGATTTTTTTTTAATTGCAGGGTTTTTAGGATTGCAATCAGCTTCTTTTCTCCCCCATAAGTAAATGTTATTTTGTTAGTTTTACCATTTAGAAGCCTTGCCTATGAGAGCCTGATCTTTCTTATTCTCTCCAGCCAAGTCAACTTTAATTCAACATTATAAAATAGCTAGTTTTGTAATTACATGACCATCAATTCTTTATGGTCATTCAAATCTAAGTGGGGTGTGGGAGAGGAGGAAGAGAGAAGTGAAAATTTTAGAATCTAAAGATTCACAAAATAAATTAATGTCATAATTTTGTGTGAAATGTAGCCACATCAGAAATTTATCTGTTAAAGAGCATAATTATTTATATTTTGAAAAAGAATTTTCTTTAAAATATCGATTAAATTTTCTCCATTATACCCACAAAAATTCTCGTTGTAACTAATTCCTCACTGCTAATGTTGTTCTGTTCTAGGGGTAAGCAGAATAAAAAATGATTTTTTTCAAGTATGTAAAAATGAATATAAACACATATAATTATTCTCAAGGATGATTATTCGTTGAGAATGACTACAATCTTACTATCAGTACTAAAAAAAGACATACTGATAAATGCATTTCCTTTTCTAAGAGAATTTGGTTTTTGTTTTAAAAAGTAGATTACAGAGTGCTTTCAAAATATAAGGGAGGGAAATTAATTGTACTATCAAAAATACCTAATAAGTGAATTAGTCTCCCCACTGGCCCCAAACCACTTATTTTTAAAGGGGACACATCTTGAAAATGTTCCACATAGCACTTTACTATTTATCCCAAACACAGTTAAAAGGATCAATCTTAATTGAATTAATCAGGAAATCTTGCTTATCTCTGGGAACTAGAATTCATGTTAAAATGAAGGAAAAGGACAAGAATTCAAACAGCTGGCACAATGATCAGCAACTGGCAGCATCTCATTTGATATTTGATATCAAGCACTAGATCAATATTTGTAAGATCAATGCAATTTTAATGGTTTTCTTTCAAAACTGTATGAAAGCCAAAACGTTGCATTGATGTGCTGGGGCTATTTTTAGAGCTGGTTATTCTAGGGGATGATATCAAGTAATTTGCTGAAGTAAAGGGAAAAAAAACCAATGATATTTTTTCATTTGATAAATCCTGATTAGCTAAGTTCCCAGAGAAGGTGTGAAACTGAACTGGAGAAAAGCCACTTATTTAACTGTGCTCAGAGAAAAAAAAAAGCCTTGAAGAAGTCATTTGGAGGTATGAGAAGATGGACTGACTTAGAGATACTTTTTCCAGACACAAGGGGATTAGGTGACACTTGAGCAAAAAGAAATGGAATGATAAAAGAAGAAAACCCAGGCCTTTAGGGTGCAGGGTCAATCCCCTCATGCACAGAATTTAGTGGAAAATAATTCAGATTTTTGTCTCTCTCCCAAAACAAGAATCGAAGAAATAAATATATATATATATATATATATGGAGTTCTATTAGTGTTCTCATATAGGACAAAAGCAGAGGAAATAAAATAATTATATCTACCTTGGAAATATTTTCTGTCGGTTTTTCTATAAAGACAAACTTTTAAAAAGACAATAGCTCAATTTTGTATTCTAATAAAGAAACAAATAGGCACAAAGGCTGCTTATTCATACAACATGCCCCTCCCACACCAGTTCATTAAATTTAGTTTAAACATTAACTTGAATTATTTTTATTTTACAGGTATACTTTGAAGCAATTTTTACCCAGAGGAGTGAAAGACCTTCAGACCAAACTCCCTCCCATTTATTGGGAGGTGAAAGGAATGGGCTTAGGGTGGTGTTAGTAGATGATCAAAACCAAATACACAGAGAGGTGAGACACCGTGTTCTGGCATGGAGGTTGTAAAAAGCAGGGGCTTAACATTTTCAGAACTGGAGAAAAGACAGTTCTAAGTTTTCTTTGAATAAAAACTTTAGATAAATCACTTTGAAAGAGATCAAGACTTTCTTCCTCCCTCCCCCCCCCCCCCGACTTTTCCTTTAACTTACTAAGAGTTCACAATCCTATAGTGCTTTAAGGTGCACAAATGGTTTCTCTCAACAGCTCTGTGAGACAGTGCAAGTGTTATCCCCAAGAGTAAACTGAGGCTCAGAGAGAGTGACTCACCTAAAGTCAAACAGGTAGTGGGTCATCTTAACTACAAGCAACAGTGAGTGCTTTTTCTCCCTTATGAGGCTGCCTTTTCTAAAATAATAGGGATGGTCTAGGGAATTTCGGATCCTTTATCCAAAGTTCTTTCATCTTCATATGGAGATTGAAGCACTTCACAACTACACAACTTTTAAAATTTCTTCTCAATTTGTCATTGACAATCAATTGATGAAAAATAAGGGTGCCATACTTTTAAAAGCAAAAGGCAATACACCAATATTGCTAAATGAAATTCACATACAAATGCTTTCCTGGTAAATGTGATACATGCATTATAAGAGAAAAAGTGAATTCTCCAAAGACCAGAAGTAAATGCATATCTTCTAGGATTTCACTAACATCATAAAAATAGTCATCGTTTCGGTGAGCCTTTATATGCTGGCTATTGTAATCCAAAACTGGCAGATCGCCTACAAATAAAAATACCAATAGTTAATAAATGAAATAAAGCCAATTGCACACATTCATTTTCTATAAACACAGAGACTTTAGAGGTATTTATTTAAAAAAAGGACTTTTTGGTACTCTGCTACAATATATTTTGGTAAATTGAAAATTATGGAGCATGTAATTATTATGCAGTTAAAAATCTCATTACTAAAAATTGGTGTAAATATAAGTTGATAATGTATATTCATAAAATGCATGTATTCTATTATATTGTATACATATATGGGTATGTATCCACAGATATCAACACGAATAGGCAAAGATGTGCCACATATATACAAGGGTCTATGTAATTATAGGGCATTTAAATACCCCCTCCAACTCCTCCAATTCTTGCCCATTTAAAACAAGGAATGAAACTTCAGGTTCAATTATAACTAATTCTGATGCCTTTTTGTTTACCCACGTTTTGAAAAGCAGTTTTTCCTCCATACACATGAAGTACAGTATTTATAATGTAAAATTTCAGTTATGCATCGCTGTGCTTCTTAAGCCACTTTGAAGTGATGCTAGTGGCTCTAAAATCCAAATCTACATGTTAATCTCTGGTTTTGCCTTCAAACAGAATTCAGTTACAAAGAGCTTGGAAAGATTTTGAATCTATTCAAGAGAGGAAAACTCTTTAATTTTCCGAGGAGTAAAAACTCCCCAAGAAACTTCATATAGCTTCTTAGATTTTGCTTAGCATACGTGATAAAACATTGATTGTCACAGTTTGGTGACCCATGAAATTTGGGGGTTAGTTTTCTCTTCAGACCAGAGCATATAATTATGCAAATAAAGAGCTGTCACTGATCTAGTGAAATACTCACAAACACATGCAATCTGAAATTGGACAGAAAAGTGAAAATGGTTGTTGGTGATACGATGGTGCCATGTTTTGTTGTTTGGGGGGAGTTGGGGCAAGTTTCTTATCGAGTTCCTAATTGAAGGTGCACAGTATCTAAACTCTTAAGGTATACCTATGAGTAGTGAATATATGTATGCATGTGTGTGTGTGTGTGTAGTTATCTTTTCATTTCAAGCTCTTTGCAATATTACAGTGGGATGGAAAACACAGTGCAGCATTATTTTGCAGCTTTCCACAAGTCCCAAAGTAATTAAAGAAAATTCAGAAAGATTGTGGAAGGAAAAAGACCCCAAATCTTCCTAGATTTACACCTAGAAAAATCTAGATTAAGTCAAAATTTCTCTTTAAAAGTGATTTAAATGGGGTGGAAGGTATACTGCTTAAAGTGTGACTGCTCAACTTTGTTTATGCAATAAGGGGACTTGTTCTCTCCCATCTAGCATTTAACACCAACTATGTAATATTTAGAAATTTAAATATTTATGGTTCTTTATAAGTTGTATTCCTCTGAGGCTCTTGTGCCAGAAATTAACAAGAGTTCTTCACATCTAATCTTGTTCTTTGGCACTGGGTCTCCCAATCATAGATACTATTCTACAGAATGTTGCCTAATTTCAGATGTCATGAAGAGTCCCACTGATGAAATCTGAGAAGGCTTACATCAGACCACTCACTGCTAAAGACATCACTACATAAAAGATCAGTGGTGTGAAACTTTAAAAACATCGATCCAAATGAATCAATTAAATCAACATTCATCCCTCCTAAGTGTGTGGTTTAAGACTATCATTGTTGCGTTTTTTACATGACATAGATTTCAGGATAAACGGTGGAATGCTTTGATGGCTATTTCTGTTCTCAAATCACTGTTAATTGACTTTGTATTATTTTCCTCTTTTCAACATTTTCTACTCGGTGCACATTCTTTACTTGTAGTATAGTGTATGACACTTGCATTTCTTTAAATCTAAAACCATCTAACAAAGCTGATGCTTTAGGTAGATTGGCTTTAAACTCTGTGAAGTGTTGATTAAAACGCCTTTCCAGATCCAAACTGATCTTTTTTGGAGATTAATAGAATATCAGTGAAAAAGAAGATGAACAATTCAAGAGATTCCCATTCACTCAAACTATACAAGGAAGGAAGGAAAGAAAAAAGGAAGGGGAGGAGTGAAAAGAGAAGAAGGGAGGAAAGGAGGAAGGGAGGGAAAGAAAACATGATTTCAGTTTAAAAGTAAACAGCTCCCAAGGTTTTTATTTTGCTATTACATTCCTAATAGATAATAATACTAATAATAGCCACCACTATTAGCCTTTCTTTTTGCCATCCATTTATATTCAACATCAAGCATTTTTCACACATTTAATTAAAGGAACCTTCTTCAAAGGTGTGGGGAAATTTTTTACTTCAACAGAAACAGCACACATCCATCTGATTGGGTTGGGACCCTGGATATTCCATCGAATTCCACTGAATGCCAAGAAACTTCAGTGACCTCATCTAACATCTATTAACTATAATCACTAATATTTACCAACATTAATAAAAATAACACATTTTGCCACCTGAAGTCTTCTCTGGAGAGTTATGGAGACTAGCCTCCAAAAATACAAAATGTACAGAAATTCTACATAATACTGTAGATATGATTTTTATAACATAACATTAATTTTCCTTAATTTTTTCTATCAGCCCCAAAGATATTTTCAGTGCATATAATAAACCAACAGACCACATCTAGAAGTTCTGGATCATTGGAAACCCCACCATCACCACCACCACCACCACCACCTACCCATACCCACACCCACACCCACAATCTCTTTTCAAGAGGAATGCAGAAATGTGTATGCAAACAACATCTAATTTTAAAAGCAGTTAAGTATATTAAGTTTTAAAATCCCTAGATATTTGAACTACATAAGATACTTCAGTGATACAAAACTATACACTCATCTTTTTTAAAAAAGATGTTTTCTTGTGAAGGCTCCAGAGCAAATCATCACTGATTTTAGTCACCAATTCAATAGTCAGAAAATCAGTGGCAGTATTTAAAATATTAACATGTATGTATTTGTGTGCATGTGTGTATACACATATATTATACATACACATGCATGAATATATATTCTTCAGTTCTTGCTTTATTAACCTTTACAGAGGTAATGAATAAGTAAGCAGAGCATAAGAAATCTACCACTGAACATGGAGGGGGAACCCCTTTATTTTAAAATTGTAAGCAGAAATATATAATTCATAGGCAATCCCCTTGCTTTACAGCTCTTTGTATAAGCAATAGTACAACTGAGGAACTTGAGGAAGCGGTAGTTAACACAATTAGAGGCATATGTGTATTTCCACTAAAACTTGTAAAGATGTACTGAATTTCAGGGTTAGGCACTCTTAGAGAATCACAAAACCATCATATGCTTTCTTAGTTTCAACACACAGGATCTAACAGCTTCTATTTTTCCAGTGTTACTCTTGGAACTGAGCATATAACTAATAATATAAAGACCACATTTTAAATTTAAACCCCCTCCCACTTAAACCTCCAATTAACAAAAGCAAAACAAGGAAAGACTTAGGAGCTGAAAGAGCTACTTGGCCCAGGCAGGTGAGCTAGAATAACTAGGGTTGTAGATCTGGGATAAAAGAGTTGAACAATATTATTACATTTACACCACAAACTCATAATCATAATCATAACTCATAAAGTCAGGAGAGCTGGATTTACCCAGCAAGTTTAGTCAATTCAAATGCCTTGTTTCCTCTTCGAGTCTCTAACCCAGACCTACATAAGGAAGCAAAAGTTTCCAAATATCTCTTCATAGATATTGAAACAAACTCCAACAACCCAAAGCCTTCAAGGCAATTATGCAGTGATTGACTCCAGTTACAAGTCAAAAGGAAGGTGAGAATGAAGAAGAGCAGGACAAGAGTGATTGGGAAGAGGCACTGACAAGAGAGCTATTGCTCTTCCCTAATTTGGTTGCAGGAGCTTTCAGAATATAGCACCCCACAAGCTTTATTTAAGAAAAAAAAAAGATATAAAATCACATGTTTCTGTGAACATTTTCATATGTTGAAAAAGTAACAGTTTAAAACATTTAAAAATATATTCAGTTTATATTAACTTTTAAAATCATCTCACTGGAGGCTGCCACCATTTTCTGGAGTTCTTCCATTAATTCTAAAAACTGGAAAGTATCAGATAAAAAGGGTCAATATCACAGACCAGTGTGTTGGACAGTGTTGGGCAGTGTGTTCTGAAGCTACACAGCAGTTGGATAAAACACCATTTTGATTTTTCCCCCTGCTCTGTCTTTGCTCTAATAACATCAGAGGATATGCAGACATGACCACTGAAGAAAAGATCACTTTAATTTGCCATCATCAAAAACATAAGAATTAATTAGTGTACGTGCATTCCAAACATGGTATCAGACAGCAGCAGTTTCAAAATTTGCTGATATGAGCACATAATGTATAAATGCTTATTATGAGGTGGATGATTCAATTGATTTTTGACCAGTTATTTCTATGACATTTTTGGTGCATTTCATGATGTCATCAAATAAGACAGATATTTCCATAGTAGCACATTTTTAAAAAGGTGACAAAATATTAAATTCATCTGTCATCTATCATAAATGGAACCTTCATTAGGTAACGGAGCTTTTTACAACAATTATAAACTCAATAGGTTACAATGCAATATTTGAATCAAAAGTATCAGAAAAATCATGACTTGTTTTAGTTCTGATATTTCACAGTGTTGTAGAGATCTCAACTGGATCTGATTACAGAGCAATTGGAATTTTAGAGAATATACTCAAAAACAAGTGGAGAGCTAAAAATAATACTATTGGTCCAAGAGGAGAAAATCTTTCACTCTAATTCTTCACTTTTCAGTCAGAGCAGTATTCTTTAACTCTAAGTAGACTAAAAGAATAGTGTTGGCCTCATTTAGTCCTATTAAAGACAAATACTTGAGTGCACAGATTAATTTTTGAAACCATCCAAAAATTTTGCCTCAAAAAAGTCAGATTCATATGTTCCATGAAATTTCAAAATAAACTATTTTTTTAGAATTAAAATCTTCCATAGTGAAGTTTTAAAAGTGAAACTTAAGTCCATACCCTAAATTAGAATTCAATTAAGCATGTTATCTCTAAAAAGATAAATATCTTAATGATGAGTTGACAGGTTTCATTAAAAAACAAGGGAAACCAAAACATATATCTACACATACATCTAAACATACATTCACACATACACTCAAAATACACCCAAAGGGATTATCCATTTGTTTTGGTTTATATTTTCAAACTTTCTCTTTTCCTTGCTTCTCTATCTAGACTTGATTGAAATTTTATTTTCAAGTCCAGAGTTCTTCTAGTAGAATAAAGTGGATTTAAGGAATTGACAGGTCTTCAACCAGTTTTCTCTGGTCTCCTAAGGAAAAATAGATTTTTAATGTTCTTAATGAAGGTGTAGTTCACACTTACAAATCTACACAATGCATAGCATTTGTGCTATTAATTTAAAGAGTTTAAAATTCATCCCGAAAGTAAAACCAATAACATGTTGTCAGAAATATTTAAAGTAATTATACATGGAGAAAAATCTCCCTAAAATTTTAAGTTTATAAAATAAAGTTTGAGCCTGTCCAAAAGAAAAGGGGTGAAAATACATACATACATATATATGTACACACATATGTATATGTGTATATATTTTTCTTTTTCCAGAGCAGCAGGAAATACTGCAGGCGATAGGACCACGAAGAAACTGTTAAGCTCTGCCATCAACTCGGTGCAGGGCTATGTCAGGGCAATTAGAGCTGCACCACGCTGCACTGTGCAGTACCGCTGTCAGCCTTAATCTGCGCACTGATGGGCAGCACGAAATCCAAGCTACAGCCCACAGGAAGCACAACCAGTGAACCCATATTGCTTTGACAGTTGCACTCATCTAGAAATAATGCAAAACGCTATTTAGATGTATACATCACGACCCTGTGCTCTGGGAAGAAAACAATCTAATGAGGGGCTGGGAGTCGGCTTGCCGAAAATAAGCAGTTAAGGGATGCCTATGTGAGCTCGCGGGTGTGTTTGCGGGTGTGTACGTGTGAATGCACGGATGTGTATGGTTGTATGTCCTTTCTCTTTCTCTCACTCCTCTTAAATCTCTTCATGTTTTATCCTGTGAGAGCGCCGAGTTAGAGCTGCTTTGAGTGAACTGTTCTTGGCTTCCGAAGCTTCAGTAAAGAATTTGAAAATAGATGGGAGACTCTTCCACGAAGTGAGCTCGTGCCGTTCAGTACCTGCAAGAGAGAGATTTTGGTTACGGTCAGTTCTCCGGGTATGAATTCACAAAGAAAGAGAAAGAAAAAAGCCACCGAGTGGCGCTGGGCCGGGGAGCGGGCTCTAAGAGCCGCAGCTCCAGCGCCGGTGGCGGGCTGGCAAGTGAGCCCACCCTGGAGGAGGCGACGTGTTCGCCCTCCCGGCACCCAGCGGGTTACGTACTTAGGGCCAAAGCGGCGCGGAGTTGCCTCCCCCTAATCCCTGCCAGCAGCTGGGAGCCCCCCACCTCCCCGCCCCCAGCAGCCGGCCGAAGAGCAGGCCCTCCCGGGGCAGGCGCCTCCCTCCTCACCCGCCCCTTCCCAACTGCCCGCCCTGTCACGGGAGCGGAGACCACCCGGAAAAAGAGGTCAGGGTTGTGAACACGGACGGAATCCTACATACTTCGATGTCGCGCAAAACTCCCCTTTGGCGTGGGGGTGGTGGTCGTCGGGGGGAGGGGGGGCGGTGAGGGGAAGGAAGAATTGAACCTTCAAAGCCGAGACCCGCCCCACCCCCCACGAAAAGAACAAATTCCTGAGGATTCGGTCAATCGTCCCCCCTGGGGAGATGAGTTACAGTTTCCACCAAAATAAGGGACCGGTGAGGAGCCCGGGGAGCTGCTTAGGACTGGGCACGGAGGAGGGGAGAAGGACCCTGCCACACCCGAGGGCGGCTCCTGCGCTGCAGCTCCTGAAGCTTCGGCCCGCCCGCCAGTCAGTCAGTCCATCGGCCGGGCAGTCCACCCTCCAGGCGAAGGCTCCCGGCTTCACCATAGTCCTCCTGACCCCGCTGGGAGATGGCTAGAGGATGGAGGCAGGACAGCCCTTCACCCCGACCCGCCCCCTCAGGCCAATCAAGCAGCTAGGCGGGAAGGGAAACTCCCAGGCTGCTTGGAAACCTCCCACCTCACCTCAGGCTCCACAGCAGCCTCCGTCTGAGGGCTTGGTTTCTCCTGCAGGCGGGAACTAGATTCCCTCCGCCCTCCCTAGAGCACCAGAGGCATTCCCGTGCTTCCCAAGAGAAAGACTACACTTCTCGCTAGTTCTGGGAGAAAAAGGACTGTTCTCGCCTGTCCCGGAGCTCGGCAGCTGAAGGGACTCCCACCCGAGCTCCCTCTATTCTCTTTTGTACTGAGTACGGATATATAGGAAGGGAAGCCGGCCGAAGAGCTGGCTCTACAGGAGACCACACCTCTGTATTGACAGCTTATTCACAGGGTCAAGTTTTTAGAAAGTTGTTCTCCCGACCCTCCACTAAACCACCTACTTTTCTTTAAAAAAAAAAAAAAAACCAAGCTGTGTCTACATCTGCACGTAGATCAACTTAGAAGACGCATATTTATTTGTCAGGAATTAATTTTTAAATTAAAAAAAATTTTTATTGCAATTCCCTCTTCTTTGGCTTTAAATTAGGTACAATCATATCACTATAGCATTTTTCAAATCATACTGCACCGCGAGCCAAACACAGGCCGGAAATATTGATTTAGGAAAGGGAAATACTTTTATCAAGATTTTCACCTGATAGAATTCATGTAGTTTTGGTGGGTTACATTAATTTACCCACATCATCCTAGCAGAAGCCCCATAACTCCTTGGCAAATTTGTTTTTATTTAAAAAAATTAAAATAATAATTAAAAACACTCTCCCATAGAGATAATGAGTGAATGCCTTTGAAAGAGTTTAAATCTCTTCCTAGATAACCCAATTATGCAGAGATGCTGCCTGGAAATCTCCAGATTCAGGGCCTCTGTTTGATACTTTAACATTGTTAATGATAATTCTTTAGTCTGTAATAGTAGGTCATTGCTATGGTTACTCTACAATGGTGCAACACTTTGCTTTCCCCTTCAGCTATTCGCTGAGACCGGGTAACCACATTTGTTGCCTAGCAACAGTTTTGTGACAGTATCACAATCTGGGAGTTACAACAATAAGGATGTGATGGCTTCGGTTGGCCAGAGAGCAGAAAGCTACAGTCTGTGTATATGACTTAGCTGTGGGAGTTAGGCCCTATTTGAACAAGTATAGAGCCGAAAACCCCAACTTTACAGGTACCCACACAAAGGCTATAACCTATTCCCCACCTCTGGACACTTCCCTTAATGAATGTGATTTAGAATGGAGAACCCCTTACATTCCCAGATAACTTCAAAAAAATATTTACCAACACGAGAGCATACTAATCCAGAAACAAGGACACTTCTGGATATGCTTGATCATTTGGAGCAAATCTTTTCATTGTCAATGGGTTGGAGGCCATTAAATTATAGATACTTATCCAGTCAAATACAGATGTACCTGATTGAATTTGGCCAAATTATAAATAAATAATATATTTTTCTCTTTTTTTATCGTAGTGAAATTGAACAACTGAACTGAACAGTTCTTTGCCTGAAGTTTTTCTTACCATATCTGAAAACTGAACTGATCTGAGTTCTTCTCTAGTATATATAATGATTACAGAATAGGCACACACACCCCTATATAATGGATTGGCCTGTTATATGTCAATTTTAGTATTATTTCTGGGCAGACTGAGCTTTTTCCAAACCAAGGCAGTTCTGCATATGCCTAATTTTAACACAGGACATAACCAGGGGTGTCTGGTTTCTGGATTGGTCTACAAAATATCTGTGTTTCTATGTCTATATTTCTATAGCACCCATCATTTTAGCTCCATTCACGTTACACATTGTTTCAGACAACTGAACAATTAACTTCTGTTCTAGGCCTTGATTTAGATGAATACATACTACAATAGCAGCTACTAATTGCATTTACCACACTAAAAGATTTTAAAATCTATTATATTTTTGCCTCTTTGTGAAAGACCATTCTTAAATTAGTATGGGGGGGGGAGAGATCCAAAACACAATAAGCTAAAGAAAATAGATGTTAATTGTCTTTTTCCTTTCCCATTTCTCTTCTTTTAGTCACATTTAGAATTTTTTCTATAGTGATCACACTTATAGCCACTAGTGTTATCAAGACTATGATCAATTTGTGAGCTTTCTTGGAGCTATCCTTCTGTACCTCTTCCCCTTGAAAACCAATTCAAGCTATGAATCTAGAGGGACCTAACAAGGCAATGGTATAAAGCAATTTTAACTCCCTCTTTATTTTTTCTTTCCTAGTGACAATCTTTCTGAAGGATGGACAATTTCCCTGGTGATAAAATCACTACAAAGGCTGTTTAGTTTGAGGTTATGATGACTCTTTGCTTGCTTAGTACTGTGCTGAAAAGACACAAGCCCCTTAGATAGCTGAGTGTCTGCACTGGTCCTCAACATTTACTTTTGCAATTTAAGGGTATAAAGAATGAGAATTTGTGTTTGTCAGAGGAAGGAAAATTGCCAGGAGTAAGAGGAAATAAGCAAGAGGTGTCTAGAAGTGACACTGAATTGCAGAGAGTAGAGGCTAATGTAATGATAACATGAAGATGTATAGAGGGAATGGAGAAAGTTGTTTCTTTTCCCTTTTTTGGCATTGGAGTTTTTATATAATACAAAATTAATAAATAGAAATTGGGTAATTACAAATCTATATGGACTGGATGTGCACATGTTTCAGAAACAAATTTTTGAAACTACTTTAGAAAATGAAGACAAAAGTTCAGTAAAATATTTATATTTGAATACCATAAAGGAAGAAAAATAAAATACTTTTTGAACTGACATGAACATTTGCAAACAAAATATGAATCTGCCAATTGGAAATATTAACAAATGAAAATTTCTTAGATCAGCTTTCCAGGACAACTGTAGAAATTAGCAACCAAAATTTAAATTTTGTTGTAAATACTTAGATATCATATTTAAGCATTCAAAAACATTCCCTAATGGAGTGACTATATAAGGTACAATGTTCAAACTAATCAAAAGACTAGTAATTTACTAATATGGAGCAATGGCATGAGAGGTAAATGTTCCCAGTCTGGTTTCCACAAGACTTGTCTGTTATCAATTAACTGAGAAAATGCATACTGAAGATCAGGAGAGCTCATTCTTGTTCCATCACTATCTTATCCACCCGGACTAAAAGCTTCTTTATTTAAAGACTAATATTACTCCCCACTTACCCACCTGACATTTCCCCTAATTCCAATGGGCCTCCCACTTAGGAGGAAGAGAAGGGTTCTTCCACCATGGATAGATACCTCCTGAGACCCCAGTTGTCTTCCTTTACCCTTTCAGGTTGACATTTGGGTTTACTGAATGATATGCCTTTTTGTTTCACAGTTTATCTATAAAATTAGGTTAGCCACACAATGTAATATAAAGAACTATTTCTTGAAAAATTTAATGGACACGAGCAACTAAAAACTCACTTTAACTATTACTTTCTTCTTTCTACCCATGATTATAAGAGAGGAGAAAAATGTTTTTCATTTTACTTTAATTTATTCCCTTAGTAGTAGTCTTTGGTAAAAGTACAGTTAGCAATAAAACAAAGAAAAATAAAAATGAGAAAGAAAAAAGGAGGGATACAACCTCACTTGATCAATTTGGATTTTGTCCTTTTAAGTCTTTTATTCATTCTTTTATTCATTTATTTATTTATTCATTCATTTATCTATCTATCTATTCATTCATTCATTTATTTATTTGTTGGTTTGTTCATTCATTCAAACTGATCATTTGATTTTAGAACATTTTTTAATTCATAAAAGGAGCAAAAATGAATTAATTTGAGGGGAAAAATTTTAAGCCCCAAGTACTAGGCAAATATATATAACAATTTTAAAATCCTAGTCTGTAGAGCCTTGGGGGGGGGGGGGAAGGAGGGGGGACGAGACGGTGTGGAGGAGAGGAACTCACGGCTTTTGTCTTTTTTGCCCCATTCACTGTTGGGATGGGTAAAATCGGATGAAATTTGATAAGAATGGAGTGTATTTCTGCTCCCAAGAGAGTGCTGTGGGACCTAACCTAGTTTCACCAACAGATACCCATTACTTCATGTCTGGGTTCTAGCACATCTGGATAGTTCCTTTTCTGTATAGTAGAGCCTCAGACAGCTCTGGCTGCTTTAGTCCATGCCAGGGAAGAAGTAGCCCCTCAGTCCTTTGCTAACACCTGGTCAATTTGCAAGAATATTTCAATATAACAAGAATTTGTTGAGTTTTTATTACATGGCTAGTTCTGGTTTAAAATTTCAAAAGCACATAAAGCTGGCATGATGCTAAAGAACTTCAACATTTTAAAATAATGAAGCTATAATTCTATAAGATAAAAAATTAAATAGATAAAATGCATAATTTTCCTCAAATATTATTAAAACATATTAGCTAGAAAATATTGATAATGTAAATGATTTGAGTAAGATCAAACCAGATAAAACATTTTCATATTTAAAAAAAACATAATGACTGACAATAAATAGTATAGAGAGTTGAATGCTTAGAAAATAAAGAAATTTTATGAGCTTGGGGATTTATTATTTATATATATTTTAGCATATCCCTCTCCTCTTTCTGTGATTACTTTCCAAGCTTGCCACTTCCCTTCCATTTTTCTTGATGCTTGGATTTTTTTCAGGTATAAACTAATCCAAACTCAAATACTAAGTAGCTAAGATCTTGATGCTTTCTCCCATTGTCTTTATTTGGTTTTTTTGTTTGTTTGTTTGTTTGTTTTTTAGTGAGGCAATTGGGGTTAAGTGACTTGCCCAGGGTCACACAGCTAGTAAGTGTTAAGTGTCTGAGGCCAGACTTGAACTCAGGTACTCCTGACTCCAGGGCCAGTGCTCTATCCACTGCGCCACCTAGCTGCCCCTCTCCCATTGTCTTTAACAGTACCTTAGGAAGTAGACGTGTTCTTGAAAAGTTGTATTTAAATTTTTGCAAATGATCTTTGTCAATTCCTAAGAGAAGTGAAGACTCCTTTTGTATTTTAGCAATAAATAATCAATCCTTTTCCATTTCTCTTTTGTTTAATCTAAATTTTATATAACAAATTTGTTTAAAGTAAGGCGTGCCTAATGAAGTGGCAGAAGCAGTGATGTACCATCACCATAGAAATGATTTAGAGAAATGTGTTGGTCAGAATTAATTTGCCACTCTAAGTGCAAAAGTATGGATCCTGCCTACAAGCATCAAGTCCACAATGATTTATGCCATGTTACCACAATCAAGAAGGTAGGGCATTAGTGTGTGAGGATGGAAGGGCAGCAGTTCCTGACAGAGGACAACATATATAAGAAGGGAGAACCTAGGTCTTTAGGCTGGAATTGTGTTGGAATGAAAGAACTAAGTGAGACCTCATCAAAGAACAGTTTGACTATGGAAAGTATGGTTACCTTTTTTTTTTTTTTGGTGGGGCAATGGGGTTAAGTGACTTGCCCAAGGTCACACAGCTAGTGTCAAGAGTCTGAGGCCGGATTTGAACTCAGGTGCTCCTGAATCCAGGGCTAGTGCTTTATCCACTGTATACCTACCTGCCCCAGTATGGTTACTTTTATAGCTTATTGTATGTCTATTTTATGTCATATGCCTCAGGAAATAAAAAAATATTTTTCAACATAGATGTTGATATTGATAAAAAGTAGTATGGGAATTCTTATGAAAAATATAATAAATTAAATCAGTATGTGTGATATATAGTATTTTGTTCTGGTGGAATTATTTAATTAACATGGATCCTTATCAATTATTTTTAGAAAATTACAAAGAAAGAATATTTAATATTTTCAAAATATCTCTTCTCCTACAAAATAAACAACTGACTATTTAGACAGCTATTCAACCAATCAATCAACCAATCAGTAGTTAATATGTACACTTTCACTGGCTGCCTCTGTCCCCCTCCATGCCTGGAATTCTCTCCCTCCTCTATCTCTCTGGCTTCCTTCAAGTCTGTACTAAAGTTGCTTTTTTTTTTTTGGCAGGGCAATGAGGTTTAAGTGACCTGCCCAGGGTCACAAGGCTAGTAAGTGTCAAGTGTCTGAGGCTGAATTTGAAGTCAGGTTATCTACTGCACCACCTAGCTGCCCTAAAATTGCATTTTCTACAAGAAGTCTGGATTCCTCTTAATACTAGTTATTGCCCTTTGATGATTATCTCCAGTGAGGGAGATATCTCCTCTGATGATTATCTGCAGTTTATACAGTATATACCTTGTTTGTACATAGTTCTTTTCATGATGTCTTCTCATTAGCCTGTGAACTCCTTGAGAGGAGGAACTACCTTTTGCCCTTTGTACTTCCAGGCACAGTGCCCCTTAGTGCTTAATAAATGCTTGTTTACTGAATAACTACTGTTTGCTAGGAGTGGTGGTAAGGCACAAGGGATATAAGTATAAAGAATGAAACAATTCTTACTCTTGATGAACTTACGTTCCAAAGGGGAAGTATATATAAAATAAATGCTGCACAAATAGAAAGTTAATAAATAAATATTCTTACCTTTGTAAGAATAAGTAGTTAAATACGGGGCAGCTAGGTGGCGCAGTGGATACAGCACTGGCCCTGGATTCAGGAGGACCTGAGTTCAAATCCGGCCTCAGACACTTGACACTTACTAGCTGTGTGACCCTGGGCAAGTCATTTAACCCCAATTGCCTCACCAAAAAACAAAAAACACAAAAAACAAACCAAAGTAGTTAAATACAATACAAGATAGTTTGGCAGTAGGAATAAGGGCACTAGCAGTTAAGGGATCCGGAAAAGTTTTATGCAAAAGATGGTGCCTAAGCTAACATAAAATAAAGGAAAATGGGGACTATATGAGGTAGAGCTATATCAGGGAATGTTGCTTGGTCAATTTAGGAATGAGGATAGTGGGCTCCTTACTTCAGCATTTCTTTTGCTTTGCTGAGCTTAACCTATAACAAAAATATTCTTCTCTTGACTGACTGCAAGTCACTTCTCACTGCACATGGGGCAGTAAGGTACATAATTTTGCTATACTGGAGACTCTGGGGATGGGTTAGAGGAAGGATCTTCCCTTTCTTAAAATAAAGGGTAAATAAAGTTCAGATAGTCTTAGAGATACTGCACCTCATTTGTTGGCTTATAGAAACAAATTTGTGGGGCATCTAGGTGGCGCAGTGGTTAGAGCACCAGCCCTAGATTCAGAAGGACCTGAGTTCAAATCCGACCTCAGACACCTGACACTTACTAGCTATGTGACCTTGGGCAAGTCACTTAACCCTCATTGCCCGCCCCCCCCCCAAAAAAAAAGAAGGAAAAAAAGAAAGAAAAAAAAATTGTCTTGTACAGCAGATATTAGCTAATGGAGATGGGAAAATATAGATGGTGAGGTAATCCAGATGCTTCTGTTGTCAAACAATACTGTGCTGCCATCAGGTCCCTTAACATTATATGGACTTCTTAATAAAACTTATGATTACTTTAAAGACTAATAACACCTAGCAATAAATACATGGGGAAAATGAAATGTATAAAAAATGCTATTATCTAAACTAAGGATTCCTAACCTTTTTTGTTTCATTCCTCCCCTCCCCCCTGGCAGTATAGGAAAGCCTACGAATCCCTTAGAATATTTTTAATTGAACAAAATACATAGTCCCCAAACCCACCTCAACCTAACATTTATGAAAATAAAGATGCAATTTTTCCCATCCAAGTTAATGGGAAGCCTACCCCCTCCTCCACTGAAATATTTTTCTTTTTTTTCTTTCTTTTTTTTTTTTTTTGAGGGGCAATGAGGGTTAAGTGACTTGCCCAGGGTCACACAGCTAAGTGTCAAGTATCTGAGACAGGATTTGAACTCTGGTCCTTCTGCATTCAGGGCAGGTGATTTATCCACTGCGCCACCTAGCTGCCCCTTCCACTGAATCTAAGAACCCCGGGGTTCTTATGATATGCAGTTGAATGACTAGTTCATTAAATGAGTACATAAATACCTCTATCTGGGATAGGCAATACAGATGAACAATAAACTGGGCCCAGAATTGAATAGGAGGAAAAGAATGTGGTAGATTGCATCTGGCAAACTGTCTTGCTTTTTGATGGTCTTAAACTTCTCAAAAACCAGTTTTCTAATGCAAATGTTCCACAAATGATGGTGATTGGCTATGAATTTTAGGATATTATAATCTCTGAAGAATCAATATTGTAGGTGAACAAAGATTAATGGAGAGATATATGGTGCATGAAAATAAGCCAGAAAAAAATGTCCAGTAGCAATGTATGCTGAAGAAGTGGTGTGGTGTATATTGCTTAAGCAAGTGTTCATGATCAGAGAAGGGTGTGGGCTGGTCATTGCAGTGAGAATGAAGGACAGCAGATAGACAACCAAAGTGCTCCACAAAATGTAAAAAGACCTAGATGGATGGCTCCAGCACACTGGATGAATCCTCTGGGGATAAACTTTGAGAAAATATAGACAAAAGCAACACAGAAGGCATGGATGGTTTGTGGTTTTCAGATTTGTAGCAATGGAGTAAAATATATTTAATGAGATCTTAAATCCACTGAAATACTGAAATAGAAGTTAATATTTTCAGGTTATAAAAACCTCTAGAAGTTCTGTAAGAAGGGTATATCAGCACCTCACCCTGGCTCTTAGTAGTCAAAGGAAATAGCATTTCCTCCCTACCTCACCCATACTAATGGGCTCAGCTGATTACCCATTAGCAGCTAGTTGAAGAACAATTGAGATACCTTATTTTCTAGTCCACTTGTACAAAAATGTGTCTTGTTCATCAAGCAAATTATATTTGGTTCAACTATCATGAGTAATATATAGAACATTAGGACCCTCAGTCAAATTCTCTCTCTTTTCCTCCCCTCCTCCCTCTCTTCTCTCTTCTATTTAGAGAAATAGACATAGAATTATATATACACACACACACACATATATATATAAATATATAAACATATACTCAAATGCACATGTGCATATGCATGCATAACTGAAAAATATAGATCCTTCAATAGGAGTTCCATATATCTTTTTTTTTTTTTTTTTTGTGGGGCAATGAGGGTTAAGTGCCTTGCCCAGGGTCACACAGCCAGTGTCAAGTGTCTGAGGCTGGATTTGAACTCAGGTCCTCCTGAATCCAAGGCCAGTGCTTTATCCACTGTGCCACCTAGCTGCCCCTTCCATATATCATTTGAAGCATAGGTCTAGTAAAAAAAAATTCCAAAGTCTTCAATATTTACAAATTCCTTTGGTACTGTGATACTAAATTTCTCAGGAAAGACCCAAGTGTCTACATTATGATAAAACACCCCACACTATATATTTTTTTTGTTTTTTTTGGTGGGGGGCGGGGCATAGGGGTATCCCTAGAACCAAGTATAGGACCTTGCACAAAGTAGGTTTATTGAATTGAATTGCATTGAACCACAAAGTAGGTTTATTGAATTGAATTGCACTGAACGAAATCAATTCATTCAAACAACTGGTCATAGTTGTTTAAAGAAATCACAGTAGATTTTTTAAATTACCATTAAAAAAAACTTCTTAATTGATTGTTACTGTATCATCAAAGTCCTGTGATTTTCATCAGTATAAGAAATTTCTCCACTTACTGGGATAGTTTACAAACCTCTCTAACTCCTTCCTTCCTGCCCCCTCCTTCGCCCCCCTCCTTCGCCCCCTCCCAGCCCTCAGGCAACATCCTCCTCCTAGTTCCTCAGACTTGAAACCAAAGAGTCAAGGTGTATTCTTTATTCTCTCTCACTCTATATTTAATCTGTTACCAAGGCCTGTCAATCTCATCTTTGCAGCATCTCTCTAATATGGCCCCTTCTCTCCTCAGACACTGCTACAACTTGAGCACAGGCCCTCATCACCTCATGCATGCTGGGGGCGGGGGAGGGGGGGGTGGTGGCTCGGGGATCTGCTTGCCTCAATTTTCTCTCGCACTCCTCCATTCAAAGTGATGTTCCTAAAGCACAGGTCCAACTACGTCATCCTCCTACTCAATAAATTCCAGTGGTTCATTATGGCATCCAGGATGAAATACAAAATCTCTCTGGTGTTCAAGGCCCTTCATACCACGCCCCCCCCCCTCCCAGTTTTCTTATACTTTATACCTTCCCAAGTAATCTTCCATTCAGTGACACTGGCCTCCTTTCTGTTCTTCAAACAGGACACTATCCTCAAACTCCTGGCATTCTCTATTTCCCCTATGCCTGGAATTCTCTTCTTCCTTGTCTCTATCTAACAACTTAAAGGTTTCCTTTAAGTTCAAATTAAAATTCCATCTTTTAATAGAAAATCTTTCCCAATATTTCTTAATTCTAGTGCTTTCCCTCTGTTAATCTTTTCCTATTTATTCTGCATATAACTTGTTTGTACATTTGTTTCCCGCCCCCCAAACCTCCACCCCCTTAGACTGTAAGCTCCTCCAGGACAGGGAGTGTCTTTTGTCTCCATTTGTATGCTCAATGTTCAACAGGAAGTCTAATAAACAGTAGGTGCTTAATGAATGTTTATTGACTCAACTGACAAACTATAACTTTTTTTTAAACTGAATTTTACAGAGTTGCTTGAGGTTTGGAAAGGTTAAGTGACCTGCCTTTGATCAGACAGCTGGTAGGTGTCACCAGGCTTTTTGGTCAGATCTTCTGTCATGTATAGGTAATTCAACTTCTTCAAGATGTGCCTCATTGTTTACTTTTTTACTCCAAGAAGCTTTCCCTAAACTAACCCTACACATACTAACCTTAACCAACAGCATTTCATCACTCTTTCCCCTCAGCTCCTTAGAAAATCATTCTTCTTATTACATGTACCATGTGTGTGGGGGTTGTCTTCTCAACTCAATATAAGCTCCAAGTCCAAGATATGTCTTCTACATCAGAATGCCCCATTGTGCTTAGTACCATATGCTCAGTAGCAGTTTAATGAATCCTCATTGAAAAAGTGACTCTTATGAACATTTACTTGTAAACTAGTTACTGACACTCAATGGGTGTTCATATAAACAACACAGATTTTTGCTATTTTTAAAATATCTACTTTTGTGTTTATGATAATTTCAGAAAGTCTCAGTAAAGACAGAGGTCATGGTACTACAGAATCATAGATTTAGAGTTAAAAGGGTGCTCAGAAGTCATCAAATCCAAACCTCTCATTTTATAAAGACCTAGAAAAGTCAAATGGCTTGCAGAGCTAGTGACTAAAGCAGGATTTAAATTTAAGTCTTCCTGACTTTGTCCTGGACTGAGTTCAGTTCCAAACTTTGGTGCCTCTCTAATTTTGTAAATGAAACAAAGATGGATCATTTACTTTCCACATTTATTATATATTGTAATTATGAATTTGCCTTCAATCAGCAATAATTTATTAAGTACTTACTATGTGCCAGATGTTACTCCAGGTGATATGGATAAAGGACAGGACTGAAATAGTTCTTCTTATAGAGTTTACATTTTATCAAAGAAGACATGTTGAGAGTAGAGAATAAACAAAAATAAATACAAGGTAGTAAAGAAGGGATGGAAGGAGGTCAATAGCAATTGGGGATCAGGAGAGGCATCACATAAAAGATACTGTTTAAGTTGCCTCTTGACATAAATGAAGGATTCTGTACCACACATACAAGGAGGAAGTGCTTAAGAATAGAGGAGAGCCAATACAGTCATGGAAATGGGAGATGGCGTGCCATGTGTGAGAAACAAAGAGAAGACCAGTTTGCCTGGACCACAGAGAACAGAAAGGGTAGTAATATATAATGAATCTGGAAAGAGAGGTTTGGGCCAAGTTATGAGGTTGTTTATTTTTTAATTTTTTTTTTTATTTTAAGTGAGACAATTGGGGTTAAGTGACTTGCCCAGGGTCACACAGCTAGTAAGTGTTAAGTGTCTGAGGCCGGATTTGAACTCAGGTACTCCTGACTTCAGGGCCGGTGCTCTATCCACTGCACCACCTAGCTGCCCCCAAGTTATGAGGTTTTTAATAGCCAAATAAGGGAATTTATAGTTTGTTCTAGTAGCAATAGAAAGCCTCTGGAATTTCTTGAGTAGAGGAGTAACATAGATCTTAAGGAAAATCACTTTGGCAACTATGTGCAGACGAGGGTGAAGTGGGGAGAGACTTGAGGCAGGAAGACCAGTTAGGAGGCTATTGTTGATTCTGAGTTTATGGAGTAAATTTTTGGGGGAGACATTTATGATGCTACTTAAAAATTGTTATGAGGTTTTTGTGGAAGAAGTATCCTAGATCTTGCTAAGAATATTAGGCCCCTTCAGTTTCCCTACCACTAGGTGCTGGCAGGAGCCAGGTTTCTGGTAATTGACTGAGCAACCTAAATGTTTGAGAATTTGCTTGAACTAGACACAAAGGAAAGATATAAATTATAGAGAGAAAACATATAACATAAATAAAATTTACATCATTTCCTTACAAAGTAATAGCCTCATATGTAATACTAAGAATGAATAAATGAAATTAACTAGAAATACCTAGTACAACAAATGATTGACCAAATCATTAAAACGGCCCTCGAATACATAGCCTCTTCTGTTTTGAACCAATTTCTTAAGGATATGTTTCTTTTAAAATCCTAGCTTTGTCAGCCACTGTCATTCAGTCTCTGACTCCCTGTCATGAACTCTTCCTGTCACCTCCTGACAAGGCTCTGACAGCTTCCAGTGTCAGTTTTGCCCCTAACACTCTGATTTCTTTTCAATTTAGTTAAGCTTACATTAACCTAATAAGGCTAGAAATATTCTCTTTTGGTTATAATCAGCCTCCAGCCCAGAGTTCTGTCTGATATTGCAGTCATTTTCCTTCCAGATCCTTCCAAATCATCACCTCTCTCAGCTTCCCAGTTAGAATGTCCCTTTCTCTGCTATAAAATGTTACTGCTTTATAAAAGGCTAGAACTCTTAAATAAGAGTCTCACACCTTTTTACACTACATAACTCATGTAAATATTAGAACATATTATGCACAATACAAATAGCATACAGTTTTCAATTATAGTAAAATTATGAGGTGGGGAGGAGATTGTATCACAAAATATCCCCAAACCCTATTTGATTACTGGTGAAAAACAAACTGCCTACTAGACTGTACGAGTCTAGAAAATGCTTCTCATGTAGCAAGTACTTAATGTTTGTTGAATTGAATTGAAATGGCATGAGAGCAATTAATTCAGTAGTGCTGGCTACTTCAATATCAGAAGTACCAGCAACTATTAAAAGAGGGCATTTATGGTGGATTAAAATGAATAATGAATCTCCAACATAGGAGCCAATTTATAACAAAAATCTAACAGAACCATATATAGCTAAATTATTACTACAAAGAGGATATGATAATTATTTACAATAATAATCCTTACTGCTCATATGTTACTTTTCATCCTCAAAACACTAATTAAGCTTTTTCTTACAGGCTTTTCAGTGATTACCCAGACTGACACAGCTTGAAATCTTCAATAGAAGCCTAAGGTAATCACTTAGGAAAAATCACTGATTTCTGTTGGGCTTATACTTGGTTCTGAGAGTGTGAATTTCTATGATGAATAGGTTATTTAGGTCCTAATGGAACTTCACTGGACTCTAGAAGGTGTCAGATATAGCAGGTTAAGTGACTTGGTCAGTCCCTTCCCCTCTCCTGACCCATTTTCCTGCCAATTTAAAATCATATTTAGAGCAGTTGAATACTATGAATGATAGATACCACAACTCACAAATTAATTCTTTGGGTACAAAAGTTCCTTTTTCTATGAAGAGTTTTAGAAACAAGGGGGGGGGAGAGAAGAGGTGGTTGTATTTCCTATCAAAACAAAGTGAAAACTTCATATAGTATGACTGGTAAACACTTTTTTAAGAAAAAAATCTACATACAAGGTTAATGTGAAAGATTAATTGTGATTTTAAAAATTATCTAAGTAGGATTAATGAAACTAACATAATGATGGTAACTATTGCAGAGAAATACTCCATCAGGTGATTATAATTTACTGCTTTTAACCATGAGCCACTGCAAATCAGTGTGGTGCAGAAGAGGACCCAGGTTCATATCCTATTTCGGTCATTTATTAGATATGTGGCTGAGGGCAAGCCACTTAACTTTTCTGGGTCTGTTTTCTTACCTGTAAGATGAGATGCCTAGACTAGATATACTCTAACATTCCTTCCAGTTTGTTATCTATGATCTTATGATCCAAAGAGCAGTCATTAATGGACCAATGTCAACTCAAATGGAGATGCCAATAGAGTGACTGAGAGAGCATTCAAATATATTGGAACTGAAAAGTCTACCAAGAAGAAGTGGTAAATTATGGAAAATGATGTTGGACAAATTCAGACAAAGGTCTCAGAGAAATATTAAAAATTATATAACTTCCTTAAAATAAGAAATATAGACTATATTCACATATAGTGAAAATTGTGATGTCATATCAGTTATGGATAGATTGTTGACGAAAGTGGGAAAATGACCACCAGATTCTCTGTGCCAATTTAGACCTTTAAGATGTTAGTTTAAGGGCAGCTAGGTAGTGAAGAGGATAAAGCACTGGCCCTGGATTCAGGAGGACCTGAGTTCAAATCCAGCCTCAGACACTTGACACTTACTAGTTGTGTGACCCTGGACAAGTCACTTAGCCTCACGGCCCCACAAAAAATTTTTTTCAATGTTATTTTAGTATAATTTTTTCTTCCACAGTAGTTCAGCCATCAAATTTTTACACCAGCTGTCCCTATTCGGCTTATCTCTATTGTATCCTGTCATGTCATAGGCCATACTTTCTATTCCAGAGGTCGCAGTTATAGAGTCAGTCTCTGCATGGATCTGTTAGGTTTGCAATTAGAAGATCTCTATTTCAGTGCTATAATCTACACACCTAATTTCAGGGCAATAATCTACACACAGCTAATTACATAAAAGCTTGCTGTTCATAACAAGGGAAATTAGGTTTGAGAATATAAATAGCTCAGCACAAATCACCAATACTGCAAACCATGTCCTACAAATATCAATAGAATAATATATTGTATGTAAAAGCCAATTCCCAAATATCCAGTTTACCTTCTTTAGCTACTTAATTTCTGTAATTTATCCCTGAATCCTTTATTTTCCCCATTTTGATCAGAGGATTTCTATTTGGAAGGGACTTTAAGAGGTCATGTAGTAAACCCTCTTCAATTCACAGATATGAAACCTGCATGGGTTAGTGCATAGTTATTAAGCAGAATTAATATTTAAATCCAGGTCTCTGAATCTAAGACCAGTGCTCATGCCAGAGCAACATTGCTTCTTTCAAAAAGTTCCCAATTTTCAGAATGAAGCAAATAATCTTACTATACTGTAGGATGCAAATTCCTCTTTGTGGGTAACTATACTCAAACTGTCTGTAGAACACAATAGTTAGCATAGTACCACATATAATTGGATGCCTAATAAAATGCTTTTTAATTATGCTGACATAGGGACACGAAGGATTTTTTTGTGTTTGTTTTTTTTTTGAAGTCATTTCAGTTGTGTCTGACACTTTATGACCCCATTTTGGGTTTTCTTGGCAAATATGCTGAAGTGGTTTGCCATTTCTTTTCTCAGCTCATTTTACACGAGGAAACCAAGGGAAACAGCGTGAAGTGACTTGCCCAGGGTTACATAGCTAGTAAAAGTCTGAGGCCAGATTTGAACTCAGTAAATTGAGCTTTCCTGGCTCCAGACCTAGTACTCTATCTACCGTGCCACTTAACTGCCTTCCCCCCATCCCTCCTAACACTTTGGTTTGGCTTACAGTCTGTCAAATTTTATTGTATGAATCAAGTAGAGAGGTACTATGTACAGAAGAGATAAAGGACAATCATTCTTGGTCTTCTCCTTGGACAAAATCTTTATGGTCTCCTCTTTCTTAGGCTGTAGATGCTCTTCCTGATGCTTTAGAGTTTCCTTAGTCCTGGACCATCGAGCTTTGGCCTGGTCAGTCAGGAGCTTCTTTGGGCCTTGTCTGCCTTCGACTTATGAATGTGCTTCATGAGGATCTGTTTATTTTTTTATTTATTTTTTTTTTTAGTGAGGCAATTGGGGTTAAGTGACTTGCCCAGGGTCACACAGCTGGTAAGTGTTAAGTGTCTGAGGCCGGATTTGAACTCAGGGAGTCCTGAATCCAGGGCCGGTGCTCTATCCACTGCGCCATCTAGCTGCCCCTGATCTGTTTATTTTTTAACACATTTTCCTTCACCTTCAAGTACAGGCTATGGTACATATGGTGGTCAATATTTTTGGATTCAAGATATCTCTGTAGTAGATGGCACAGAATCCTCAGTCTCTTCATTCAGGTCACTTTTTTCCTTTCATTTTTTCCTCCATTTTTTGGACACACAAAGTGACCAATAACCTCACAGATTAACATTAGAATTCTAAGAAATATGTTTACTTTTCCCCTTAGGCATTATGTTTGTTCCTGGCACTGATTCAATTAAACTAACCAACTAACATCTTTATCATTGTGTGAAGGCAGTGTCTTCATTTTATCTTGAATCTGGTAAAGATGAGTCTGTGCTCTAAGCTGGCCAAGGCATTCTTTGACAAGGTATAAATGAAAGCCTAATGGAGGGAAGTCATAAGGTTAATGTTTCTAACTCTAGGTGGTCAGGCAAAAGGTCTCTTTTGAACGTAAGGTTTGTGTGTGACTGTTCCAAAGCAATTTTCACAGTACAATAGTACTGCAAAAAGATAGCACAATACACTTGTTATAAACCTTAACATGGAAGGTAATATTTGGTCTTTAATGTAACTTGGAACCCTCACTTGTATCAATGAGCATTCAAAAAGATGAAACGTGGTAACCCATGAAAAAAACTAAATGGTAAAAACTTTATTGCATATACTTAAAAGTCAAATATAGATAAACTTAGCAGTTTGGCATGATAAAACTTGAGCACACTGCAGTATGATATGTAAATCAATTATAAAACAAAGTTTGTTGGAATTTTTAACTTAAATTTTATATATTTACATATCCCACAGTATGTCACTTAAACTTACTGTAATTCCCCAAACCTAGTTATAAATGCATTATAAATAGTCCAGACATAGAAGTTCTAGTAAGTTGGAGAAATTAGTCACTGACAACTTCAGTTCTTGCTATAGTGAACCATGCATAGGATAAAATTGTTGGGAAAAAAGTTTCATTAAAGTCTTCATTGTGCAGGAAAGTTTGTTATAGCTCATTGTAGTGCTACGGTCAGCATATCTTTTTTAAATTTATTTTTATGTACTATTATTTATTTGATCCTCACCGAATCATACAGAAAGGTCAAATAAAGTTATTTGGTATGAAACTTCATTGTGTGGTGTTAAACACATTAAAAACTAGAGTGGGCTAATCATAAGGCAAATGGCATTTTTCAAATTGAGGATATTTTATATTTGCATAAAGCAAAAATATTTAAAAATTTAAATACCTCCTTTAAAATGTGTGTAACCAAAACAAATATTGTATTACTATTATCATATACTTCCAACCCTTACTTCCAGATCCCTTCTTCTTCAAGAGATCTCTCATGAGAACTTTTAAGCAAAGGAAAGAGGTTTTAGGTAAGCAAGATTCCTTAAGTTGAAAATCCTAGAAATATTGACAGATGCTTTATTACAGTGTCACATATGGTGATAAGTATATATGATTTAAGTGGAGGTATTTTTGCAAGCTATTCTTCCCATATTTAAAACTCAGCTTTGGAATTTTAAAAGGGCTTTGCTAATTATGCCATACATTGCAACAAAAATTTCTCTGTTAATCCAATTTTTCCTATCTTTTCCTTCTAGATACCACCAGAATTAATTCTATGGGACTCATTTTTTGCAGAAAATAACAACAATAACAATAATTTACATTTACAGCAGAAAAAAATGAAGACCTTTTAAACCTAAATATCAAGATCTAAAACTTTGCTTATTTTTTTAAAAATTGCTGGTATCTTATAGACTAAACAACACTTAGTATAACAGAATACAATTAGTGATATAATTCTGGTGTTTCATACTGATATAGGAAAATCTGGCTTCAACATTTTCTGAGGATGTAAGCCAAGATTTAATGATTTAATTTAAGATTTAATGAATATTTACTTTTATTTTCATCTATTTCCATAGGTGTGTTGCTATTTACCTAAAAACAACTAAAACAATGCAAAATATAAGAATGTAGCATACTGTCTATAGGCTCAGTTGAACACCAAATGGGTTGTGGAAATAATACAAATAAAATATATACCTGTCTGACCCATTTCATGAATTATTTTAAGAATGTTTGCAGAGCAAAATTACTTAGTCCTGGTCTTCATATGACTTCACTTCACTTTAAAAAACCTGGACAAAACTCCTAGAAACACATTACACTATCCAAATACTTGATAGGAACAATGAAGTAATTGCCCATTCTTCAACTATAAAATGAGGGGGCTAGACACTTTCTAATGTCCCTTCTAGCTTTAAAACCTATAATCCTGGATACCTCATTGAAGTAGTGATAGAAGACCACAGAACCATAGTTATCTGTGGGTTAATGTGTAACCTTATATCTCTCAGAAAGTAGTTGAGGCATTTGAATAATCTAGCTCATGTTTAGGAGATGATAAATCATTCAAAGCACTGGATAGAGTTCTTACTATTTGATGGTAAAAACGTTGAGCAGATAAAGTCACTTTTTGGGGCCTCTGATTCTTCTGCTCAAAGAAGGGCTCGATAAGATGACTTCTGAGGTCTACTCTAGCTTTAAAGATATGACCCTGTTATCCTATTGAAGAAGATTCACTTCTTTATGGTCATGGATTATTGGGAAATGGGCACATCCTAAGCCCATTTCTATTATCTGGTTCCTACTGTTTTCTTCTGCTTTTGAACAAAATACAAAAGGGAAAAGCTACAGTCTTAATTTAAAATGTGAAATTCATTTATCCATTTATTAAAAATATAATGAATTGAACTGTTTACATGGTTTGTGTATAAAAATAAAGTATAATTAAGAATTTTAGTTCTTCTTGTTCTTGTTCTTCTACTTCTACTTCTTTTTACAAGAGAACTATGCTTTCTTCTTGACCTTGTCCTCTACCTCTACTACTTTATAAAAATATAAAGCTTAAAACTATAAGGGGAGAAAAATTCCTTCTTTCTACTTCAAAGTAGCTAAAAGCCAGGCAATATAACTTATTAGCATGGAAAGACACAAGAAGAATGAAAAACATAGATTTTTTTTCTTTTGATGTGTCATATCAAAAAAAAAAAGCAACATTTGCCCAAATGATGGAGCTGAGCCAAGACTAGCACTATATCACTTCTTGTATTTAGGCTGTATCCAAGGCATTTATCTAATTATGCCACTAATATATAGAATTTTACATCTAGAGAGAACATTAGAGCTCATCTAACCTAAATTCTTCATTTTAAAAAAGGAAACTCAAGCAAGACAAAGTGACTTGCCCAAGGTCACATAGTCATTGGATGATATGTGGCATCCTTACATTTATGTTCTCAGATACCCAAATTTCCTTAGTATGTCATGTACTCTCTGTAAACAAAATGAGTATTTTTTGGAAAGAGTATTGAATTTGGAATCACCAATTCTGGATAAATCAAGGATCCTGTACTCTACCTGCTAATGCTGAAAATTTATTGACTTTAATTTATTTTTCTTCATCTTGGTAGGCCTGGAACAATCTATTCTACTATCAGTGTTGTGTCTGGGTTTCACTATATCAAAACATAATTTTGGGGGCAGCTAGGTGGCACAGTGCATAAAGCACTGGTCCTGGATTCAGGAGGACCTGAGTTCAAATACGACCTCAGGGACTTGACACTTACCAGCTGTGTGACCCTGGACAAGTCACTTAACCCTCATTGCCCTGAGTAAAAAAGTAAAACAAAGAAAGAAACAAAATAATCTTGCTATTCCAAATGTGAACTCCGAAAACATTTTCACTTAAAACTAAGTTCTATACTATAATTCAGTTACAATGTAGTTTAAGTGAGATTTTGTGGGCTACCTGAAAAGCCTAGAGATCATTTATAATATTGCTTCTTGGCAAGTGTTTCAAACTCAGACTTATCAATAAGCTTTTCGAATAAAATCCATTTGGAAGTTAAGAATTATCTGGGGCTTTTTTTGTGAATTTGGTACATCTTTGGCAGATTGGAATGGATGCTCTGGGACCACAGGAAGGCAAGTTTGTGTAGGGAAGAAGGTATGAGCTGTGGTACTGTAAGATTTTTCAGAAAGGATGAATAGAGACAAATGGTTGGGAGGAATTAGAAAAGAAGAGTCATAAGTTTCTATTGGACCAAAAAGATAATACATTGGAGTTTACTTTGAGTTGGGGGTGGGACTAGATGACTTCTGAGGGTCCGTTACAACTTCATCATTTGATGATTCCATGAACCTGAGTTTAAATCTTCACTCTATTACTTTTTGCCTATGTAATTTTGGGAAAATAACCACTCCAGGCTTCAAATTCTTCACGTATAAAATGAGGGGGCTAGACTGGATGCTTTCTAAGGTCTTAGGGGATCATTTTATGCATTGAAGTTATGATAGAAGACCATACAACCATAGTCATCTGTGGGTTAATGTGTAACCATATAACTCCCAGAAAGTAGTTGAGGCATTTGAATAATCTGGCTCATGTTTAGATAGCTGACAATTCATTCATAGCACTGCATATAGTTCTTACTATTTGTTGGTAAAAAGCAAACTAGAATATACCTATATTTTTAACTTCTGATTGCTGGGGAAATCATTTCCAGTTTTTGGATTCTCTTCCTCATCCTTCATGCTATCATTTAGATATTTATTTGCACTATGATCAAAGGGTCAGCTCTAGTGATATTCAATGTTTCCACTTTCAAGTATTTCTAGTACATGACTTGATGGGAAAGAGGATGAAACCAATGACTAAAGTGAGATTTCCAAAATAGCTGTGGATTTTATTCATCCATTCACCTCTGTTTCCCTCTGTCTTGGAAAAGGGAGAGTTAAATATATGTGTTAGTGTTGATAATCTACAAATAGAGCACACAGCTGGATTGAGAGACTGAGATTTGATAACTATTTATGGCATTCCTATCAATTTGCCTGCAGTTCTGTAAAAGTCATTTAACTTCTTTTTGCTTTATGTCTCCATCTCTAAAATTGAGAGTATTACTTAACACAAAGACATATTATTAATATTTCAAATAGTTAATCCTTTGAAATACTAGTATGGAATGTGTCATAAAAGCAAAAACTCATCATGAACAAACCCTATACCTAGGAAAGGCAGAGAAAGATAACTTTATTGCTCTAGCAATGAATTTACTCTGATGTAGTGAGTGTTGACCCAGTATTTATTAAAGTGACCTCTGGTGGTGGGAGCTAATAAACATTACTGGAAAAGGCAGGTGATGGAACAGAATCCACATGATTTTTGGGACCATGATGATTGCTAAGGGGGTTAAGTATTCTAGTTCCACAATCAAAAAGTTAATATAACCTTTAAACCAGCTCTTTTAAATCTGGATGTCTCCAAAGGATGCGATTTTTGTAACTCACTGACTTTAAAACCGTTAGATATAATTTATATCCAATCTGAAGAACAAAGACTTCCTCCCCCTTCCCTTAAGTCATGATAATCAATATAGGTCCTTGCCCATTATCTTCCAATGAGGTGGAGTGGGATGAAATAAGGCATCTACTGACCTGATTGCAGATCAAGCACATACCTTTGCAAATTCATTCTGAAAATGAATGTTTATAGAAGACTGTACTGTACTGGTAAAAATGTGTGTGTTTTTTAAAAGTATCTTATGCTGTTACCATATATCAAAATCTAAATTAAATAAAGATATAATTAACCAGCATTTATATAGTGCTTTATGGCTTGCAAAGAATTCACAAATATTATCTTACATAATCCTTACAACAACACTAATAAAAGCAGGTACATTATGTCCTCATTTTATAATTAAGGAAACTGAGGCAGACAGAGGTTAAATGATTTACCCAGTATCACACATCTGGTCAGTATCTAAGGGCCGATATGAACGCAGGTCTTCCTGACTCCAATCCCAGTGCTCTATCCGGTGTACGACTTAGCTGCCTAGACTCATACTGATGAAATCACAAAGGTTTTCAGCTAGTTAGAAACTTTTTTTTTCATTTTTTTCTGGCTTTTAAAATTTTATATTACAAACATACAAATATAAAGAAAACTACCATAGTCATTCAAAGTCTCTAGGTAAATTAAAAATACATATATTTAAGAATAACATTCAATTATTAAGTTTTATAGATATGAATTATGATTTAATTAAAAGACAATTTTGCACTTAAATTTTGCTCACCTTAATGCATTATTATAGAATATTCAAAATAAATGATGAATTGCACCAATCCCATGACCACTATAGAATGGATAGAGAAACTAAATAGGTTTCTGATATACTCAGTGCTTAACACATAACATTTTGTGGTATTTGCTCTTGTAACATTAAAACATTCCATTTTGCCAAGGGACAAATTCTCTCCAGACATTTTGAGCTCTTTATTCCCCTTTTCTGGCCAACTCTATCCAGGACCTATCACCAGAGCATTTGTTAATTTACTGATTGGCATTATCCTAATAAGTATATCCTACAAGATATAAATATGTTAACAAATGAGTAAAGCACAATATTGGTTTGAAAGGACTAATCAGATGTTGCCAAGGTCTCAAGAGGAATAGAACTTCCATAATGATGTGGTAAAGCTATTCACTCAGAGGTCACTGCCCTGTTTGATGCCAGACCTTGAATTCCAATTGATCCAAAGCTAAATGTGTATCAGTAAATAAGAGGACTGCAGTCTATTGGTGGCTGTAGCAGAATCCCAGATGATGATCCATGGACCACAAGGTAGGAGTAGCCACTTTATAATGCCACATAAACAGCATTTCAATCACTTCAATGTCATAGATGCTTTTCAATGCTACATAACAGGCCTGTGGCTTTTCTTTTCTTTTTTTTTAAATTAAGATTTATTGATACCTTTTGTTTTTATTTCACACTCATTTCCAGATATAATCTCTCCCCAAAATGGGATCTTCCTTGTATCAAAGAAAAAGGGTTAAGCAAACCTAGCTTAAATAGTTACTTAGTCTGAAGGAATGTGAAATACTCCATGTGTAGAATCTGTGGTTTTTCAGTGACACAAAAGTATTATTTTACCAGGGCAGCTAGAGTGGGAAGGGGTGGGGGAAGTGCCTACAGTCAGGAAGACCTGAGTTCAAATCTAACCTCAGATATTTACTACCTAAGTGACCCCATGTAAATCACTTAACTCTGTCTATCTTAGTTTCCTCATCTATAAAATGAGTTGGAGAAGGAAATAGTAAATCACACCAGTATCTTTGCCGAGGATTCCCCAAATGAGGTCACAAAGGGTCAGACATGACTGAACAACATTATATTACCATGACCTAATCCTTGGGAGGGGAAAGGAAAGGAGGAAAGAAGGAAGGAAAGAAGGAAAGAAGGGAGGGAGGGAGGGGGGTAGAAGAGGGAAGATGGATGTGGCACATGAAAACTATCATCCATCTATCTCTCGATCTTCCTAACTTCTACTAAATGCTAAGGTAATTCCACATGATATATTTAATATCAAAGAAATAGATAGAAATGAACAAAGCAAGAATACCACCTCAACCCTTAAACTTTCTTAAAAATATTCATGGTATTTTTTCTTTCTGTGGGTCTTTCATGTGTCTATATCCTCCTGTTTCCTGTGAGACAGTGACCCCATTGCAACTATATGATTTATTTCTCTGAATGTCATGAATGACACTGAGGTCACTTAACCAGGTACCACTTCCATTCTTACTTCCTATTATTCTTTTCTGCTCTATGTTCCAATCAAATAGAACCACTGTCTCTCAACAGATATATTCTTCTTGTGTTTCCATATCTCTGGTCCTTCTGCCTGAATGCCTGTAATCCACGTCTTCATCTGTTGAAAACCTACTTAGTCTTTAAAGCTACAGCTAAGACCAGAAAGTCTTTTATGATCCCCACAGGTGGCTAACAAACGTATGCTTCAAACTTTAAGTAACATTTTGTTCTGTAACACTTTACTTTGTAATATGGTATAGTATATGCTAGCATTTATCTCCCTACTAGACTTTTGTAGACAAGGCATGCCTTATATAAACTTCATATTCCCCTAGTATAGTGCTTTGCATGCCATAGGTGCTTAAATTCCTAATCTCTGGGAAGGACTATAAGCTTTGTTTACTACATTAACTTCCAAAAGACTCAACTCCTTATAACTGATCTTAGAACTCTAGCCTTGGCCTTGAGATTTTCCTTCTTTTGTTATTCAGTCATGTCCAACTCTTTGTAGCCCCATTTGGGGTTTCCTTGGCAAAGATACTGGAGTGGTTTGCCATTTCCTTTTCTAGTTTATTTGACATATGAGGAAATTGAGGCAAAAAGGGTGAAGTGACTTTCCCAGAGTCACAACTAGTAAGTAAACACAGATCTTTCTGACTCTAGCTCTATTTCCCCCTACCCCACTCCCAGCCTAGTTGCCCTTTCCTTCTTATTCTATTCTCTAAACCTAAATTAGACATACTGGCCTCTTGACCTTTTTGATCTCTAAACTTGCTTGTTGTCCTGAATTCAGACATTTGCTATACTGATCAAAGATTTACTGTCTCCTTTCTTTCCTTTTTACTGTTCCATATATAGGTAACTGATTCTAGTACCCATTTTTCCCCCTCTTTCCTCTTCTGTCACATACTTCAGGTCACAAGAGTAATTTTCAGTATATCAAGAATAAGGCTGAAGTTGAATGAAAGCGCACACATTCTATCCAAGTCAGACTAGATGGTACCTAATCTTCAGCCAAACATCTCCAGTCTCTATTTGGTTCATGATTTTCCTGACCGGAAACCCATGCATTAACCTTTTCTTCCTTTTTATCCCCAGAATGGTACTTCTTATATATACTAGATACCACATTTCAGTTTAAGATTTGATCACTCAGTCATGCTAGATTTAGCTCACTTGCTGATTCGACAATTCCAGGATCAGTCTTAGACAAGTAGGAAGCCAGCCACTTTCCTGACTATTGGCTGGATTTTTTTTTTATGCTATACCCACATTCATACTTAATGACTAGATAGTTAGTCATATCTTCTATCTCAGAAAGGGAAGAAAGAATCCAAGTTATGATTATAATTGATATCAATTACTGAGAAGAACAATTCAACCAGAACCCCCTAAAACATTACTTTTTCGGGGGCAGCTAGGTGGCGCAGTGGATAAAGCACCGGCCCTGGATTCAGGAGGACCAGGGTTCAAATCTGGCCTCAGACACTTGACACTAGCTGTGTGACCCTGGGCAATTCACTTAACCCCCATTGCCCCTCCATAAAAACAAAACAAAACAAACAAACAAAAAAAGAAAACATTACTTTTCCCTGATATATTCAAATCACACATCTAGGAAATGTATTGTTAATTTAATGGAACTATTTCTATTAGTGCCCCAAACTCTGGAGATGCTGCTCAACACAATGAAAGGGCAACTGGATTATACATAGGGGAGTTTCTTCAACTAAACAGGAGCCATATACAAGGGAAGCTCTCTCACTTTGTCCAGTTTAATCCAACAGGCATTTTACTAAGCACCTAGGATGTATAAAGCACTAAATTAGTCTATGATAAGAATATTCAAAAATTTTATATTCTAGACAAATAATTTATGGAAGTCAATAAACATTTTTAACTTTAGTAGTATGGTTAAAGGAATTATAAGCAGAAAGAAAATGGTTTTTGATTTTTCAATTTTTAAAGAAAATCTAGAGTCAGACTATTTGGCCAATACTCATTATATAATACTGCCATTGAAAAAAAAGTACACTCTTCATAAACAAAGATGAGGCTCTTTATTCATGCCATGTAGTTAGAATTGTTTTCTCACAGGGGAGCCTATGGATCAAGGATAAACATACATGAATACATACAAATAGAAATGTATGTGTGGAGATATATATATATATATATATATATATAAATGTATATATATATATATTTTTCTCTGCAAAAAACTAACTGGCCAATGTAGGAATAAAATACAAGACCTGGACCTAATTAATTTCATATATTAATCAAGTGAGCTTATCTATCTACCTACTTATATGCCTATCTTATAAAATATCATTTATGTTATGGCCAAAAGATATTACATCGTAAACTGCATGGTGTTTGATCAACCTACTAAAGGAAAAAAGAATACTCTGCTAAACTCTATAGACTAAGTAGTATGGAAGACCTAGTTCAAGTCCTAGATTTGCAATGATTTATGTGACTGTGGGCAAGTCATTTAGCCTCTTGTTTCCCCAAGCAATTCTCTAAGGTGACCAATTGTAGGGCAGGTGCCTATTTTTTTTTTGGCAGAGGGAATTTTGAGGGTGGGTGAGTGGGAAGTAGTCCCAGAGTGATGCCGCTTAGATTACAAAATCCTCTAATTTGATCATGTGGAGGTAAAGTATGACTCTTTTTTTTACTCTTCTGGAAAAGATATTATCACATAATAATAATAATATCATTATGATGTTATGCACTACATTTAAAAGGACTATGGATTTTTCTAATATTTCATGGACTTGCCAATGAAAAAGTCAGTATGAGAACAATTCAATTTTAACTCAGAAGTTTGGCAATACATTTAAAAGGATGATAAATGGTGGCAAAGTTAAAAACTCTGCCAATTTTTTTTATCATTCAGACTAGGAATAAGGGTCATTTTATCCTAAAGCAGCAGAGCTAATGAACATATAATACCAATTTATAGTTTTGAATATCTGATAAAAATATATGGCAAAGCAGTAACAAAATAGGCAACAATTCTAATATTTTCTCAGTATAAGAATAAACATATTACATTAATAGAAATTAGGTTGAATTAAAAAAAACAATTTGAAGCCAAAATATTTTGCAATGCTAAAGAAACATGGTACTTGCTCCAAAGCATTTTAATTGTTTTTTTTTTTATTAAACCCATTCTTAACAAATTAGGGAGGAGCTTGGTTCAATGGAATGAAATTAATCATCTTCAATTATCTTATAGTTTGTAGGAGGGTTCTAGGGAGAGTGATTTATGATTATAACAGAGCTTCTCTTGCAAGTTGAAATATTTATTTACATGCCTTTAAAATCATTGATTCAAATGTCTTTTTATATTCAAAATATCAATATTCAGTAATATAGGAGTAAATTCAAGTGTCCATCAGGGTAATTTTCCCATTAAGAAGCACTGAACTGAAATTTCTGTCACCTTCTATTAAGATTATGAAGTGTTGTCACAATTGGCATGATAATATTATGCTGGAGAATCTCTTGAAAATTGATTACATACATTTAGAAAATATATCAATTAAATCAATTGTTCTATCTTTTCAATAATTTCTGCATGAATTTCATAGTGGGGAATGATGATAGTCTATCCTTCAGACTAAGGTCAAAGCAGGAATAGTATTGATATTAATGTTTTATTTAATATTCAATTAATTCATATAATAGATGGGACATTATTTAAACTAAAAATCTAGATAGAAGCCCTAGCCTTAAACCTCAAGTAAGGAAGTAGAGAGGGAACATAAAGGAAAAGATGGACAGTTTTTTTGTTTTGTTTTTGTTTTTTAATGACAAATGATCTTGGAAAGTTTAACATTCTCCGATCCTCAGCTAGTGATCAGTTTTTCACTCCAGAAAGAAAAGCCAATTGGAAGTCAAATTTGAAGACTTTCTTTTCTCTTAAAGTGTCTGTCTCATGTTTCTGAAGACAGTCCCAATTTCAAATATGCTGTCTTGCTGTTCTTATAAACCATCAAAATGTCACAGAAGTGACCAAACCTTACAGTTACATTAAAATGGTGGTCCTGAAATGGAAGATTATAGGCTAAAGAAATATAGTGATTACTTTTGGAAAATACATGCATATTTGGCACATATTAAGCACATGCACTTACATATGTAGAGGGAAGAGAAGGGTTTCTAGTTGTAAAGTTTGTGAACTTTCCTGAGGAAGAATTGAGAAATTATACATCTCCAAAATTTGATTCAGAAAATATGGTCATCATACATACTCCCTTCCCTTGTTTTTTCCTTATAATTCTCATTTCTCTAAGCTTAAAGTACCTTCCATTCCTTATAGCTCTTCTTTTTATCTCAGCAGTCCAGGAAAAACATCCTTACTTCCTTGGATTTCCAACTTGTACTCATACTACATAAGTATGAACATTTTATACGTAAGTATAAACATTTTATATGTAAGTATAAACATTGGTTCCGACTTTATCTTCTCTCTGATATTAATGTCTCTTCCCTTTGTCTCCTTTCCAAATTCCTCTTAAAGGCATGCTCAGATTTCCATAATTCTTTTTTAAAAATACCCTATAATCTGACTCTACTTCCATCGTTGAAGATTTCTATCATGCCACAAACCTTCTTCTCTCATTTTAATCCCAGTCCCACTATGTCTTTTCTCCAAACTAAATATATCCAGTTCTTTTAACTGATTTTCATCCTGCCTGAGTCTTTAGTGTGTTTTTAAAATTTCTTCTGAAATGGCTTCCAGATTATCTAGATGACCTCTCATTTCTCAATTTATGCCTAAACTACTCCAATATACTATGAACATGGGGCACTATATATTTTTTTCTTTACCAACTACTTGCTCTGATGCAAAGTAACATGCATGGGGATTTTATAACTTACAAAAATGATATTTTCTAAGATCAGTGATAAAATTTCTGGAACAAATCTGATGACTTTATCTGCCTTCACCCCACCCCCCTGCTCTAGCCATTTAGACCTTCTATTTCTTACTACTGCCATAGATGACTCCCTTCTCTGACATGTTAACTATTCCTTTTATGTCTGATTTCTTTTCTTTTCCTTCCTAATAAATTGTAGACAAGTCTGAAGAATTCCTGACGCCACATCTTTCTCTCACTACACAAGATCCCTACATGGAAACTATTTCTCTCCATGGCAAAATGGGATAGAGCCTGAATATAGATTATCATGGGTATAGTGAACCCCCAAGTATGGAAATGCCCTTTGCCAATGCAGGTTGACACCTTCTCTGTAATTTATAGTCTTGAAAACTGCCTAGAGGACTGGGACATTTAAATGACTTGCCTAGGGTCACACAGTTTATATGTATCAGAGGTTTTATTTGAACCCAACACTGCCAAACTTCTAAGAGAGCTCTTTCTCCACTATATCCCAACTGCCTCTCAATAGATAAAGCAACCTTTAATAAATGATCCTTATCATATTTGTCTCTAAGTAATAGGATATCAGCTCTCTAATGATATAAATGGTTTTATTCCTGACTTTTTATCTCTAGTAGCTATCATAGTACTTGGAATACAGAAGGTGCTAAATGATTACTGAATCGCTGCCTTCTAAAAATATACTGTATACAGTATTAGTTTACTTCTTTAGTAAGAACAATTTCTACAGTTTCTACATTTCACCTTTTATTTTCAAAATCCAAAGTTTATCTTTCAAACAATGGAATATTTTCCATGGAATCTTGAATGTCTTAAATTTGTGAAAAAATGACTTTGGCATTATCTTGGAAGTGTCTCTCAATTTGCAGAACTATGTCTGAGTCCCTCTAACAAGGGACAGCTATACCTCAGTGCTTTGCTTTTACCTATAGATCTGAACATATCTATGTCAAGATGTTTTTTTTTTAATTCCTATTACTATTGCTAAAATGTTATACTCCTAATCATCTTAAGTTCATAATTCTGGTGTCACTGAAATTTTTTTCTATGTATTATATACCTTAATTCTATCACCAAATTTTGCAAAAAGTAGGCAATTAAGTGGTTGTTTAATGAGTTAGGTTTTTGCCACTCCTTTCCAAGAAACTTTACTATCTTCAAAATTCTGCTGAAGTATAATTTAATGTATAAAGTTTAAATAACTCTAGATGACTGTAATCATTTTAAAAATTCTAGCAAATGCCCAGCATTATGTAGTAGAGTGGACTAAGAATCAAGAAAGCTGGGTTGAAATTTGACCTCAATAGGTCCTTTCAGTGTAACTATGGGCAAGTCACTAGATCTTTGAGTTTTCAGCTTCTTTATAAGGAAAATTAGGATACCTATATCATAGAATTTATATGAGGTTCAAGTAAGATAATATATGTAAAGAGCTTTGTAAACTGTAAAGCACTATGCCAGAATTATTATAATCACTTAGCAAATAGATGTGTATGTATATACATTTGATTATGTCATTTTCTTTATATGTGTGTGTATTTGTGTTTATGTTTATTCCATTTGACAGTAAGCCTTTGGAAAGAAGGGCCTTTCTAAAACACTGTCCATAGTACTTAATATAATCTTGTTCACACATTAGCTAATAAAGATTCACTGATTAGCATCGTAGACAGGGGGAAAATGGGTTGTTTCCTGAGGTAGTGTGGAGATACTAAGGAAGAGCTTTGGAGTTTATCAAGGATGTTCTGGCAAGAATTCATAGGTAAGGGTTGGATTAAATGACTTCTAAAATCCTTTCCAATTAGATGATTCTATGTGTGTATCAAAGTTTAAGACAATGGCAACCCATCTCAGCTTCATAAAAGCTATTTACTTACGCATTTTTCCCCTCCTAATAACTTATCAGATTTTAAGTATCTCATTTGGGTTTCTCAGATTAAACCAGGTTAGTAATTCAGTTTTGTATACTGATTTGTCCTCAAATATTCATGAAAATCTCTTCTAAATTTTTATATAAGTCTGAAATAATTTTCAATACAGTGTCTCAAAAGTCTTATTGTAGTTTTAAATGTTAGTAGCTTAAAACTATTTAATAAGCTATTACAGCTTAAAACTGCACTAAGACTTTTAGGATACCCATATCCTAATGTGCTAATAATAAGGATGATGGGTTGCTGTTCACTTAGGGCTATGCATCAGAATCAAAACTGTGTTATCATTGCCTTCTGGAAATATATTATACAACATTTTCACTTCTTTAGTAAGAACAATATCTACAGTTTCTTCTTAACAGCTTTTTTTTCAAGATCCAAAGTTTATCTTTCAAAAAATGGAATATTTTCCCATGGAATCTTGACTGTTTGTGGAAGAATGACTTTGGCATTAGAAATTTACTTTAAAATCTTAGAAGTATCTGTCAATTTGTATAACTATGGCTGAGAGTCCTAACATTCAAAAGCTTTCAGAATGTTGTGTCTTTATTCTTTGAAAGGAAAAGTTATCTCATTTCACAAAGCCCTGAGGTTACATTTGGAACCAACATTTACTTTATTTTTCTAAGACTGTATTTTGGTTTAGCTAAGACATAATATATAGTGAGATATTTTTAAAAATCAGTGAAAAGTTCCTTTAAAATAATAAAGACAACAATGGTACCTGCCCTGGTTAGCTCAGTTAGATGAGTATGGTGCTAATGAGACTAAGGTCATGGGTTCAATCCCTATATGGATCATTTAGCTTTACATAGAAAACTAGGCAAATCCTCTGCTTCATAGAGAGCCCATACTTCTAAACCCAATCAGTAATCATGCAAAGCCAACTGTATGGTGCCATTCACAAGAAGGAAGGGGTAAGAGAGAATATGTCCAAGGTAGTTTCCAATTATCCATACTACTAGAAGGATGTCACATTGATATTTTATGTTTATCTCTATGGAGTAGATATAACTATTCATGTAAACTTAGCTATAGATAGGTAGATAGATAGATAGATATAGATGTTTATATAACTATATAAGCATGTTTTACTTGGTAACATTAGTGGCAGTAAAACTTGTAAGCCATGAAAACAAAGAAAGGGGACTGGATAGAACCCACTTTTTTTTTTTTAAGTGAGGCAATTGGGGTTAAGTGACTTACCCAGGGTCATACAGCTAGTAAGTGTTAAGTGTCTGAGGCCAGATTTGAACTCAGGTACTCCTGACTCCAGGGCCGGTGCTCTATCCACTGTGCCACCTAGCTGCCCCCTACTACTTATTTATTGTACCTAAGACTTTTAGTCAAAAAATGGCTTAGAAGAGTTAAATTAGAAATTCTGGCCATGAATAAGTTTAATGGCAGGTTTGTTCTTTGCTTTGACATGAAGGCTCTTATAAGCTACCCATCTCCAGAGCAGAGGCAAGGGCTCTTGGGCTTTGGAAAAATTCCAGATGAAGGTTTTGCAGAGGGCAATCAAGGTTATGAGAGTAAACCCTGATCTCCATTAGAATGGATCCAATAAATCTACAGTAATTGATAGGCTGAATCAGACTCTTCCTTCTTCCTTCTTTTTTTCCATTTCTTTATATCTACAATTAAATACAAACCTTAAAGATCTCAGAACATCCTGCAGTACCAGGTAATAGGTAACACCTTTGTTTTTCCACCAATCACTGCCCTGGAACTCCTGGGAAATGAGGAAAACTGGGGAACTACCATGGACATGGATTGAAGAAGGGATATTTCCTGTATAAAAAGGAGAAAAAGAAGCCATCTTTGCCGCCCACCCCACTGAACTGACTTGACACTGAAGCTGGACATATAGCCAATGAAAACACAGCTCAAAATTTTTCTACATCTGTATTGCTGTTAAAGTTACCACCATCCTCTTAGTCCCCCAGGCTCATAACCTAGGTGTCATCCTTGACTCACTCTCACCCTACCCTCCCATATCCAATCAGTTGCCAAGGCCTTCAGTTTTACCCTTGTAACAAGTTTCTCATGTTCTCTTCTCTCCCCTGGTGCTGGTGCAGGACCTCAGCACTTCAAACCTTAACTAATACAATAGCCTGCATTCTGCCTACCACAAGTCTTTTCCCATTCCATTCTATCCACTCAGGTATCAAAGTGACTTTTCTTAAACTGTAGGTCTGGCTATATCTCCCCAGCCTTTGCCTACTCAATAAAATTCAGTGGCTCCTGATCACCTCCAGGATCAAATATAAAATCTCCATTTTGGCATTAAAAGGCCTTCGTGGGGGCAGCTATGTGGCACAGTGCATAAAACACTGGCCCTGGATTCAGTAGGACCTGAGTTGAAATACAGCCTCAGACACTTGACACTTACTAGCTGTGTGACCCTGGGCAAGTCACTTAACCCTCAATGCCTCAACAAACAAACAAACAAAAAAAGTACTTTGGGTTTTATAGATCTCCTAAATTACCAAGAAAAAGCCATTCCTAAAACACAGCCATAGCCACAGAGTCGGAGCGGGAAAGGATGGTACAGGTCATCCAATCTTTACCCTTCATTGAATAGATGTAGAAACCATGGGCTAAATAAGTTCACGATAATACTAATACATGTTCAGTTTTCAAAAAACATCAATTTCACAATTGCAATTCTATAGTACTTTAACACTTGGAAAGAACAAATGTACAGAAACCACAAATCTATATGAACTTGAATTTGACCTAGACTTTGTAACATTGCTTCAATTGTGAAATGGTTTTCATTGACAATACAATGATGTCTTCTCACTGAAACATAACACAGTATGGAGATACCCAGCTATCAAGAGAAGTAGGCATTTTCTAAATCTTCATCAGAAAGAAAAATGCGAGCTAAAAAATCTGGCATTCAAATAAGTAAAAATGACGAAACCCCAACCAATGAGCATTTCAATGTAACAAGGAATGAATGAGTGAAAGGGGAAAAAAAGCATTTATTAAGTGTTTACTATGTGCCAAGCACTGGGCTAAGCAATGGAGAAACAAATAGAACAAGCTAGACAATCACTGCTCTCAAGATGCTTAAAAGATAATTATTTATGAAACCGTGAACTTCTGAAATGTTTTTTTTTCTACAATGATCATTACTTTCAACCTGGTAGTGATATAGCTATCTTGCTTGTTTGTGTCCTCTTCTGAATTTTCTTTTGCTTTCTTCTGTCTTAAAATTAAATTTTTTTTCTTTCTTTTCTTTGTTTCTAAAATTTGTAACACTACTCAGTAGTTTCCAACTCTGTCCTCCCCAAATCTCTCACCCCCAAAGAAGCCCTCCCTTTAACAAATAAGTACAGGCAAGTCAGAGGCAGCTAGGTAGCATGGTGGATAGAGTATTGGCCCTAAGGTTGTGAGGACATGAGTTCAAATCTAACCTCAGACTCTTGCTAGCTGTGTGACCCTGGGCCAGTCACTTAACCCCAATTGCCTTAAACATCTGGGGCCATCTCCAGTCATCCTGATGTATATCTTGCCCCTGGACCCAGATGGCTCTGGAGGAGAGAGTGAGGTTGGTGACCTTGCACAGCCTTGCCTCACTTAAATCCAATTCAATGCAAGTTATGACATCACCCTGATGTCATGGTCCTCTTTGAACAACATAGGAAAGTCAAACAAATCAACACATTGGCTATGTATAAAAATACTTGTCTCATTCTATACTTCTTTTTTTGTGGGGCAATGAGGGTTAAGTGACTTGCACAGGGTCACACAGCTAGTAAATGTCAAGTGTCTGAAGTCGGATTTGAACTCAGGTATTCCTGAATCCAGGGCTGGTGCTTTATCTACTGCACCACCTAGCTGCCCCTTCATTCTATACTTCTTTACCAATGATAGCCTCTTTTATGGAAAAGAGGTAGTTCAGAGGGTAAGCAAAATTTGAAGGAAATATAGGGAACCTACCAAGATAAAATGAACAACAATATGGCATATGCCAATCTTAGATGTGAAATTACAAATGTTAAATGCTACATAGCTTTTTTTTTGGCTTTCTAACATACTTTTCAGCAGAATGGATCATCATGTGTTAACAAATATAAATAAATATAAATAAATAAAAATCACATAAATAAATGTTACAGAAAATCTACATCTCTTTTTCCATTTAGATGATTCATCTCTACTCATTTGCAAAACAGCACAAAATTAGAACAATAAAAGATGACTAAAGCCATCTTATCATTATTGGATTTGATGTTACATTGTGAAAAAAATAACAATTGACATTTATATAGCGATTTAAGGTTTTCCAAGCACTTTACACACATGATCTCATCTGAGCCTCAAAATAGTCCCATGAAAGAAGAGGGAATTACAGGTATTATTATCCTTATTTTATGGAAGAGAAAACAGCTAATGGAGATTAAGTAACTTTCCCATGAGCACACAGGCAAAATGTTAGAAGTGAGATTTGAATCCAGTTCTTCCTAACTCCATGCATAGTTTTCTAGCCATTATGCTGTGCTCCTACTCAGGGGAAAAAATCCTGGCTTCAGGGTTAGAAGACTTGTGTTCAAGCCTTGTATTTTGTCACTTATATCTCTGTAAACTTTCTAAACTTCAGTTTTTCTGCAAAACGGAGAAAATATTACTCTCCCTACTTACTTCCCAGGGTTGTTGCAAAGATCAAATAAGGTAATGTATTCAAAGTACTTTATAATTGTAAAGAACCATAGTGTCTTTTAAAGCTCAGGCACAGCTGTAATTTCTAATTACAAGAAATTTGTGAAGTAATTGATGTTCTACACAGATAAAACAGAGAAGGAGTGTAAACCTGGAGTCCGTGTTCCCTAATTTTATTTTAATGAAAGGCAATCAAATGATGGGTGACTGATTTTGTAGTTTAAATAACTTGCTAGTTTCTGCACAGTGCCTAGAAGTTGCTATGTGTACTTTATAAAGATAGTGAGATAGTATAGACAAGTAGCATTTTATACCTTTCTTATTTAATACATTTTACCTCTGATACATTAACCATGATTCAAAACCACCACCACCCCATTTTTTTTTCCAGGATTGGACATTACAACTTAAGTTGAAAGAAATAAAAACATGATGTAATTGAAATGTGAAAAGAGAGTTCAGAGATCATTAACAGGGAATGAAGAATCATAAAGACACCATTTCTAATATCAAGGAAACAAGACAATATTTATGATTTAGAGTAAGAAATGATGAAAAAAGCCATTAAATAGGAGTGTCATTTGTGGTATGTCCTAATGGTATAAAAGCTTCCTCTGCATTGAAATTTATTTTGCACAGAAAACTGCAAATAAATAATGATAAGACATCATAGTGTGTCTGATAATCTTTGACAACAATTCTAACGCTGTCATTGTGGCCACTGGAGAAACCTGCACGTACTAAGCTCTGACCCACGGAGCCTTTTATCTGCATGTGTACTCTCCACAGGCCAAGCAAATAAAGGCCAACTGATAATTTACACATGAATCAACTTTCTCTGCAGAGTAGGCACCAGAGACATTTCTTTTCTCTGTTACTAAGAGAAAAGCAGCCAGGTCTAAGCTTGTCTCACCAGAAATCATACAAGTGAAACCGTGATATGTAGGAAAATGGCAGATCAGCAAAGGGAAGCTGTTCTGAAAGCCTGATAAAAATGGCAGCCACAAAGGACTAGATGAATATTTAGTTTGAAACAGGGCTGACAGTAACAATGAGGTTTTATCCTATTCAAAACAGGTAGTGTCATACAAACTGAAATGGAGATACAATCCTGATAGAAGATTACACAAGATACCTGGGTGGGCATCTTTAAGGGATTCAACTTTCACTTTAGTGAAATGTGGATTCATGGATCCTTTACATTTCATTTTCATTCATAACACATTATTTCTTCACATGACTGATGTGAAGAGGGAAGCGGTGGCACATGATAGTGTCCACTTTGATTATCTGAAATAAACCAACTGGTAGGAGGAAATAGAAATGAAAAGTTGTTCATGAAAATTGTGTGCAATTTTCTATCATGAAATGTTTCCCCCTGCAAAGCAGAAAAAAGTGCCTTTTCCTTCAACTCAGACCCCTTGGAACTTTGGCTAATATGTACAAATTGACTCAAACAGTATCTGCAGTCTGCCCTCTGCAGTCAAATAGTGTCTATTAAAGAGTCCTGGGAGGATATGTCCTTACATTATTCTGTTTAGTAGTGAAAAGGTATGTTCTAATTAAATGCATGCAAGCCATTCCATATATGACTATTGACCTGTCATCTCACTGATGACAGGTATGAAATGGAACAACACAGAAAGTTTTTAAAATTTTTTTTAATCTCCATTTCTTTGGAACTGATTTCTTCTCTCTAGATTGTTCATGGCCTCCCCAATAATCTATACCTATCAATAATCTCCTTCAAAATCGGTCTTAAAAGCAAAGCCACCTCTCTGGGAAGACTTTTACTTGTACATGGAACAGATAACTCCCAAAATGCTTTTAACCAAGTTTAAATCTTGAAACATAGGATTACACAAACTTCTAATATACAGAGAAGGTAAACTAGACCTCTAAAAACTCACTCTTGTATTACATGTAAAACATATGGTACGATTATGGACTCTTAGATGGAAATGATGTCTCATATAGACAAATATATTTTATCAAGCTATAAACATTCAAGGTCACAATCTAAATTCTGTCTTTCTCTTCCTGAGATAACAGAAATGGGCTGGCAAACTAAAGACTTGATCTTAGAGTTGGTATCTAGAAAAAAAGTTAACGCTGAAGATTCCAGGACTGAGTCTAGCAATTTTGCTTGTAATATGTATGAGGTATAATTTCTGGCAGCATACTTTCTTTTGATTTTCCTTTATTTTCCTATCAATAGTTTATGATTTGTTATTCTGACCTTTTTAATTATGTTTTCTTCAGCTAATTTTCCTTTTTTGCTGCCTACAGTCATTTTCTCTCCCCTTATTTCCACTTCCATTCTGTTGTTTCTAAAATTCAGAGTTCTTTCACTGAGTTGTGAAAATTGTTTGTGAATAGGAATCATGTCTTTTATTTCCCTTACAACTTCATACAGTGTAAGCCACTTGGGATGCTTAGTGAATGTTTTTGGCTAGCCATAACTGCAAAGGACAAATTTTCAAAAAGTTATATCAGAATTTAGAGAACATTTATGTTACATCGTTTTATTGAGCAGATCCATACTTGCAAATTTAAAGGATATCACAAATGCTAGCCATTATATAATACTAGTATTATAGTTAACCCCCATGATGTTATAACTGATAATACAAGGGGACAATGTTTTGGAATGTATGTGAAGGAATAGAAAACCATAAAATTATAATTTTCTTTACTGTAGTTTGGATTTTATCTCCATAAGAAGTCATTATAAACTTAATGAAAAATGAATCCAAAGATTCATTTCTTTGCTCAGAAATTTTCATAGTTTTAATTTGATTTTATAAGGAAAATTTAGCCTAAGTTAAAAAGTACAATACAAATGGTATACTAAATTAATATGAATAAGTTAAATATCTTCTTCTCTATCAGGGAAGACATATGAAATGCAAAATATATAAAAACAAAGCAGGCACCAATCAAAACACATAAAGATTAAAAAATGAAAGTAGGGCCATGGCTGATTCAAGCTTTTAAAAAGCAGCACAGAAATGAGTCAGGCTAACTGCTAAAGGACAGAAGACAAAACACATTGAAGCAATGAATATGTAAAATAACTTCTAAAAAGTGACTATATTTGCTTAATGCAGCACCGCAAGCATTAGGCTCTTTTACAAACTCTTCTTATGATGTATGCTAACTGGGACATGGCATAGTATGGATAAATGAAAATTGCAGATATTCCTCAAACTGCACTTAGCTATCAGCTTTCATCTTCCCCACCACCACACAGTGGGGGAAAAATAAAACAAAAAACAAACCACTGCTAGAAAATAGTAAAGTGGAAATGATTTAAGTTTGTCCTCTTTCCCTCCCCCACCCCTTTCCAATATGGTGATGAGCATCCCTTAAGGAATAGAATAGAAGGATTTACTAAAATTAATATGTACTCCATATATTACTTCTTCTCAATCTATCAGGCTTGTCAATCTATCATGGAAGAAAATCAGATTAGCCACTAATTTGTTCTTCCAAAGCCATGGTGATCATTACAGAAAAACTTGTTATCCTATAGGTATCTAAAATTAGTTTCTTATAACTTCTTAAAAGTGCTTTTCTAAATATCTAAAATTAAGTTGGTAGACTTATAATTTTCCACTATTTTAACTTGTTTTCCTCTCCCTACTTTTGGGCTTCTGAGAGAAAGGCACCAAACTTCCATTTATATTTCAGGTCTTTATGTAATATTTTTGTGCAAACACACTGATTATTTATTTTTATAAGAATCTCTCTCTCTCTCTCTCTCTCTCTCGCTCTCGCTCTCGCTCTCGCTCTCGCTCTCGCTCTCGCTCTCGCTCTTGCTCTCGCTCTCGCTCTCTCTCTGGTTTCCCCAATTGAACAATAAAAATAAAACACAAAACCTCATAATAAATATACCAAATTCCCACATTGGCCATGTCCAAAAACTTATATCTCATTCTGAAATTTAAAACAATCACTTGTTTGGAAGCTTATCTGAATAGGATCAAAATGGAAAGGGGTTGCCTATTTACTAGTTCCAAAGTATGTTCACCTTTTGGAGGAGTCCAAATCAGAAGCTGGCATTACAAGCCTTGGGGGAGTTATTTAGGATCCCAAATTCATTTCTCTTCCAAAGGAAATTATGTCTGTTGAAGAGTTAAAAAATCTTTCACTTAAATAATGTAGCTTATCTTTGCAATATGCTCCTGAAGTAGATAGGAGAAGTGTTTGAAGTGTGTGAAGACCCAGGGGGTGTGTGAAGGAAGCTGACGGGCAGGCCTGGGAAGGCCAAAGAAAATTTCTAAAAAAAAAAAAAATTCAACAACTTGGTTGGAGGAAGAAACATTTTTACAGATGGATAAATCAAAGTAGAGTGGCTTCCTTTTTTTAAAAAGTCACACAATCAGTGTCATCAAATCCAACATTTGGAGGTTCATTCCTTTTCCTCCTGTCTTTGTGTTTGGCTGCCAGAGCATTGATCTGAATATTCTACAGATCTGAATCCAAATGAAATGGCTAACTTTGAGCTCTAGGCAGTATTAGTCAGTGGTGGAGTTGGGACTAGATTCAGGCTTCTTGAATCAATATACTGAATTCATGTTTATTCACTCTACACCTTTCTGTGTAGTCATACATTCTAGTCAGCAGTTATTCCATCATGGCTCAGTCATGCAAATGAGATCACAGCTGTGATCTTGGACAAAGACCCTCATCCAATTTCTTTTTCTTTTCTGAATGTTTTACATTGGTATACAAACATGTTTGAAAGTCTGGATTTGCTCATATTTTCTGTTGTTTTCTTGAAATTTTCCCTGTGATTTTTCTTAAAAGTGGTCTTTCTTATGAATATCCAGCAATATAGTCAATGTTAATCTAAATAATATCCTTGAGTATCTGTCTATAACACAACCTAAATTACAAACAAAATAAATTTCCATAAGGTGTGGCCAGATATACTGGCAGTCGGTTGCTTTTCATATTATATACTCTAAAAAGCTGAATCATCCATCAGTTTTGTATTGTATATTATGTTATGAAGAAAAGCAGGGGCAAAATAGTGACTGAATTTAATTGTGTAGATCCAGTGCCCTTCTAGTGTATAGACATGGTGTAGCTTAAGTAATGTGTTTATGTAAATTTTATATGCATATATACATATTCAATAAAAAACCAGAAGCATGTTATTTTCATCATCATTATTTATAGGTATTAAGTATCTCCTTTTACATGGTACTACACTAAGTATTCTACACACACATAAATAACCTAGACCTAGTCCTTGTCTTCTATGAATGGAGGCCAATCCTTAGGCAGCAGCACACAGAGAGCCACTTCTACTACTACAAGGATCATTTATACCAACATGACTTTCAAATCTTTATGTCCAGCTTTGACATCTCCCCATATCTCCAGACTAAAACATTTCTAAATTCCCCCTCCAACTCAATATGTTCAAAATAATTTTCCCCCCTCAAACAGACTCCAGCATTTCTACATCTAGTAATGCCACCATCCATGATGGACATCTTGCTTTATATTTGAACCTTCCTTTTTCCTCACCAAATTATACTGAAACCTCTGCATTAGGTTTCTTTTTAAAGTTTTCCTTATTTTATTGACATGTTTTATTTTTGTATCACATTTCCAAAAATATCTCTTCCTTTCTTTATTAGTGATCCATCCTTTGTAAGAAAGAATTTTTTAAAAAGAGAGAAAAAGTCAGTTAAAAAAAACTAAGCAATACATTGAATTAGTTGTACAGTGTGCATAATTTTCCACAGTGCAATACTCCCTATTCCTGTAGAAGAGAGAGAGAGAGGTATATGTTCTTAATTCTTCTCTGGTAACAGAGTCAGTCATAATTACACAATGTGTTCAGTTTCTCTCTCTCTTTTTCCTGACACCATTTCATTTGGTGATCTCATTAGTTCTTATGGATCTATGAATCTAATTACTATCCCTATGTTAACGATTCTTAGATCTCCCTATCCTGCCTCAACGTCTCTGCTGACCTCCAATCTCACATCTCCAACAGCCTTTCAGACATTTCCAACTGGATGTCCAGTTGATTTCTTAAACTAAACATGCCCAAAACAGAACTCATATCTTTTCCCTGAAACCTCCCCAACCCCTTGCCTATCATTGTAGAGGGCAACACCATCCTTCCAGTCACTCATGCTTGCAATTTTTGGTTACCCTCCACCCTTTACTATCTCTTATTTTCCGAATCTGCTGCCAAAGCCTGTCAATTTCACCTCTGCAACATTTCTCCTATACATCCCCTTCTCTCTTGACACTGCCACCACTGTAGTAAAGACCCTCATAGCCTCACTCCTGGACTTCTACAATAGGCTGCTGGCAAGTCTATCTTCCACAAGTCTCCCCCTGTAATCCATCCTCCAATCAGCTATCAAAGTGCTTTTTCTAAAGTGTAGGGTGGATCATGTCACCAATTCAATAAACTCCAGTGTCCCCTATTGTTTGCTGGATCAAATACAAAGTACTTTGACATTAAAAGCTCTTCATAACTTTTTCTATCTTTCCGCTCCCTGCCATGTACTGTTTGATACAGTAACACTGGCCAGATCCTAGCAGGTCAGGTCTATGAACAAGATGCTCCATCTCCATCTTTCCCCCATCACCTAATGACTTCCCTGGCTTCCTCTAAGTCCAAAACAAAATCTCATCTTTTAGAGGAGTCTTTTCCAATCCCTCTCAATTCTAGTGCCTCTCATCTGTTATTTATTTCCTATATATCTTATATACAGCTTGCTTTCTACATATGTTTGCATATTTTCTACCTTACTATAAGCTCCTTAAGGGCAATAGCTTTCAGTACTTTGCCTCTTTTTGTATCTCCAGTGCTTAGCACAGTTCCATGCACATAGTAGGCACTTTATAAATGTTTATTAACCAATTAATTGTACAGAAAATTCTTGCTTAAGTGGACTGTACCAGTAATTTTGATGGTATGAAGAACTCCTTCTGTCAACAGAAGTCAACTTATAGTTGCCTAGAGCAGTAAGAGTTTAAATGACTGCCCAGGGTCACAAAGGAATGGATATGTCAAAGATGGGATGTGAACCCATACTCATATCTTCCTGGTTCCAAGGTCAGTCCCCTATCTACTATGCCACTCTGTCTCTCTTAGTATTTAGTTTATTAAAATAAAAACTGATTATCAAGCTAGGATACTAGAATGTTGCAAGAATATTCTACTATGCTTTATGACATTTAATTATGTACTTTCAGGGACATTTTACATTTAGGTATATTTTATCACTGTATTCAAATATATTTAAGTATATAAAACATATATTTTATGTTTGTTCATTGAGGAAAATGAGCTTATTTCAGTTCAAAGAGGATCAACACCAGAAGGTTGATCAGTAGATGGGTGGCCTTCTAACTACACAGCATCAGAAGAAAGGCCCAATGTCAGAGTGGTGCTGGAACCCTGGCCACAGGGGGAAAATAGCTCCAAGCAACATCCAAGAAGTCTCGACCCAATTCAGGATCCAGAGAACATAGACATAAATCACACACAGCAGGGAACAAAGCCAAACTACTCCTGTAGAAGGAGAGGCCTAGTCTTAGCCACCACACTGAGGAAGAAACAGGGACTGCTCAGAACACCTGGGAGTACAGAAGCAAAATCTGACCCAAGCACCAGTTCCTAACCCAGACAATGAATGCCGCGATACAAGCAAACCAAAAACCAAATACAATGAAAAAAAAAAATACCTTGGACAGAGAGACAATGAAGAAGATAAATCCAGAAGAAGAGAATAACTATATAACAAGTCCAAGTAGAGGCTGTACTATGTATGTGTGTATCTATATCTCCTGACCACAAGGACTAGAAGAATATCTGGAAAAGGAAATATAAAATGGAATAGCTAAGGAACAAAGAATGACAAGAAGATGTAACAAATCATACAGGAAGTCTTAACCAAGAACCAAATGCTTTGAAAATAAGAATGGGACAAACAGAAAATCAAGATTAAAAAACCAGAAGAAATACAATTACAAAAAAAAATAATCTAGAAAACATGGCAAGGAGAAGTAATCTAATAATCACTGGACTTCCTAGATATCACAGCCAAGTAAAAGGCTTGGATACCATATTTTATAAATTATAAATAAAAATTCCCCAGATTTTTTAGAACCATAGGCCAAACTAAAAATAGAATCCACAAGTCACCTCACAAAAGAAACCACAAAATGAAAATTCTCAGGAACATCATAGCCAAAATATGCAGCTTCTAGGTCAAAGAAATAATACTGCAAGTAGTAAATAAGAAAGAGTTCAAGTATCAAGGAGCCAGAGTCAGTACCATGCAAGACTTGTCAACCACCTCCTTAAAGGAGTGGAGAGCTAGGAACACAATATTGTAAAAGGCAAAAGATAAAGGCTTGCCACCAAGAATCATCTATCTGAGAAAAATAAGTATAATCCTATAGAAGAAAAAAATGGATCTTTAGTGAAATAATGGATTTCTAAGCATGTTTGTTGCAAATGCTAAAATTGAGTAGATACATAAAGGTAGATACATTTGTTCAACTGGGAGAGATGATATGGTGATAAACTGATAAAATGTTAATAGAAAGACTAAAAACAAATGTCTTCTTAGAACCTTAATATCTACAAGATATTAAGTCATTAATGTCTTACAGGTCATTTTGTTCTGTTTTAATAGTCTTAGGAAGATATAAGACGAGAGTATGGAGAGAGGGAAGCATATGAGAGAGGGCAGGATAAGTAAGGGAATAGTCATAAGCAAAACAAATTCTACTTTTGAAGGGGCAAGTTTAGGGTATATTCAAAAGGGAAGAGGGGACAGCTAGGTGGTGCAGTGGATAAAGCACCAGCCTTGGATTTAGGAGGACCTGAGTTCAAACACTTGGCACTTATTAGCTGTGTGACCTTAGGTAAATCACTTAACCCTCACTGTCTCACTCCCACCCCCCCCCCAAAAAAAAAAAGGAAGAAAGAAAGTAAAAACCTCAATCAAATGAAGGGAAGAAAAGAAAAAGCAATGAATCAGAAATAGCCTTTTTGGTAGTCAGTAAAGTTATAAGAAATGTGAAAATGTGATATCATAAAGAGTATTGGCTTTAAATAGCTAAATGTATTCATGGTATGACAAGAGCCATAGATCTCTGGCCTACGAAACCTGGTTATTATGTCAAAATCTCCTTGCAGTTTGATAAAGTAAGAACAGAAGGATTTCTAACTCCATGTAGATGCTTAAAATGTTTAAACTTTTAAAATTGTCAAATGCAAATAGAACCTTTTTTTTTAAAAAAAAAAAAAAAGGATCAGTAGAAACTAAAATGAAAATCAGTTTTAGAGAAGAAATTTTTGAGTCCAGTGTAGTGCTGTTACTTTCAAAATTTTTTGAGGTAATGCTGAAGTTTCTTGAAGAAGCTCATTTTATATATAAGAAACCCTGAGAACTGGAAAGAACCACTTTTATGTAATGACCTCCTCTCTATTTTTAAAATGAGTCGATAGTTAGAAGAGGTGGTGATTTACATTTAGGCAGCAAATGGGAAGAAAAAAAGCAAGACATACTTAGGAAAGGATGGTGGTAGTGGTTAACAGTAGAGAAGCATCTGTGCCATTTACTTAGAGAAGCTCATTTATTTATTTCAGTCAGAAGGACTACTGAGCCAAATTCAGTTAAGATAAACTATTGACTAAAGAGCTAGCCACGCCGAAGAGCTGATGACTTAGTTGCTTTCTCTAAGTCAGTCCAATTACTTTGCCTATTCCTCAAGCAAGTTGGGTCTAAGTTTTGCTACTTTTTTCTCCCTCTAAATTCCCAAAGTGTGCTTTCTTGGAGCTTTGGTCATATGAATCACCACGGGTTCTGTAGATAGCTGATAATGCAACTTTCCCACTCATTTAGAGAAATAAAGTTCCAAGTCCCTTCCTCAATCAGGCACAAGTATGACAACATTATTTTTTTAAATTATAGAGCTGAAGAAAAACACCAGTGTCAACTGAAGTTGGTGACAGCTCCAGGGATGGAAAAGGGTGGCAGATATATTATCACATATCAGTCTCATGATTAAATATCCTAGTCATTTTTCCCCATAACAATGATTATGAACTTAACTAAGAAATATAAATGGGAGAAGGTATAAACTATTTTTTACTTTGAAGTTAAAACCTTAGAATCACTGTTACTATGCATATGCACTTAAAATAATTTGCATATATGATTTTGGCATTAGTTGTATCTATGAAGACAAAAATGGTTAGAATATAATTTCTATAATTTAATAATGGGACATTAGGGATTTTGTCTTTTTTAACATGGTATCCAATTTAATCACTATTATTAAACAAGAAAGGTTCAAAATGTCTCACTTTCTTGCTTAACAAGTATTCCCCCTCCATTTGCTTATGATATTTTACCCCACCTTTACTTTAAGTACATTATCTCATTTGATCCTGTGAGGAGGGTATTATTGTGAATCCCCATTTTATAGATGATAAAACTGAAGTGAGACAGGTTGTGACTTGTACAGGATCAGGCAATCAATCAATCAATCAATAAACATTTATTAAACACCTACTATGTGCTAAATGCTGGGTTCAAACCCTGGCCTTTCTAATTCCAAGGCTAGCATTTCATCCACTATGCCACAGAGATTCTGTATTGACCGACAAAAGATCAAATATATAGGTCATATTGTTCTTGATAGTAAACCAGTACAACGGTGGTTTTATAATCCAGCTACTCCCATACAGAGAAAAAATAAAGATCTTTCTACTAAGTCACAGGTCCATCAGGTAAATTCAATGAGTACATCTTCATGGTACATACATTCCCCAGTGTCAACCTGGTGAAACAAGACAATTGCCACAGGGTCCACCTTCTGGCAAACTATGTAGACTTTATCCAAAGGGACATCTGCCATGGAGTACACCTCCTAGTCCCTGATACTGATAAGTGTTTTCTGTGATTTAACCCAGGCCAGATTTTAACACATGGTTCCCATATAAGAATGACTGCTCTACTCCTGGTTTCACCCACATCCTATGGTTTACATAAAATGTCAGTTAATCTAGGGCAGTGATATGCAGTCTTAACTTCTGTGTCTTAGTGAATCTTCCAAAGCAGGTCCTCAAAGATACCAGCTTCTCCGTGAAGATATTTATTGACAACTTAATAATCTTCTCACTTACTTAGTAGGTTCTGTCTTTATGGAGTCACAAACAGCAGGTGCCATCAACTCAGTCCACAAGCAACTGAATATTTTCTCCAGTATATTTTGGGAGCTTTTAGAACAAGGTCCAAATCTTTTTTTCAGTCAGGGGTTGCATTTTGTTGTATATGATAATATGGAGGGACTCTCATGCTCTTTGTTTTGGCAAGATATTCAGATCAAATTTAACTTTCCCTTAACTTGAAATTTTAGTGATTGCAAAAAAATTGTAGTTTGTCCATTGACAGAATCATAAATGGAACAGTTTTCTCTAAATAATTTAATGTAATATATATTAGAGTGTCATTAGTTGTACATATTAGCACCATTACTAGAATAGTAGACTTTAAATAATAATTTCAGAAGCATCTCTCATTTTATTCCTGTCCCTTTTAAATGTTGTTTCTGTTTTTCAAATCCTGACTTATTATTACAACACAACCTATATTACAAAAATGCAGGGGAGATTTTAAATAATACTATTTGAAATGAGCTACTTAAGCAGCACTACTTACACTAAAGGTTTTGTTTTGGGATATAGAATAAAGAACTATTTCCTCAAGATATTTTGTGTTTGGCATAAAATATTAAAAATGTCTCATTTCCAAGAGATCTGGTGGGAGTTTATGACAGATGTGTTATTTCTTTCTTCATTTTTTTTTGCAGGATTATTGTGTCTAATTAGCACCGATGATTTACCCATGACAGTATGAACTTCTTGAGAGGAAAGAAAAGTAGAACATCTTCTTTGGAGAAAAAATACAAAACAAAACAAGCTGAGCAAAGATAGAAGAAAGGCACTGTTTTTAGGTGTTTTACAACAAATACCCACAAGTAGCCCTCTGAGAGTTCCTTTATTTATGCACCACCATCTGATTCTTCCTATTGCCTTCAGCACTACAAAACAGACCACCGTGTTCCAAAGCATTCTCCAGGTGTGTGGAGCAATTGTCACTACTTCCTATTTATATACTCTGTCTAGCAAAGAAGACAAATTACTGTAAGTAGGGTAAATGTGATTAAACAAGCCCTCTGAAGACAAGAGGCTATAGGGCTACAGGTCATTACTACAAGTGACCTCTCTTTGCCCAGACCAATATTGTAAATGGTTTCAAAATGAAATTTTTGAATGTCCTTGTTGCTGTCTCAGATATGAAGTCCAGTTGGCTTCATGTGGTTTTTAGAAGAATGAGAAAAAATGTTTAATATATGCTCACAGAGGAAATGTGCCCCTTTTATCCTGATAAACATTTTCAAGTATTTTGTGGTATCCTAATAACGTATTCAATTGTGCCAAAATATTTTGGGCATATACTGAGAAAAATATGAAACATATTACTCATCTTAAGGAATCTCATTGGAGAGGTTGAAGAAATGCAGGCATAATCGCCATTAAGGTAAGAAAGGAGAGTGGATCCCAGTGAATGCCAAGATAATCTGAATCAAATAAAAAGTTGAAATTTGTTAACTTTTAATTAAAACATCTACACTGTTTCTTTCACCTGATTGTAGCCCCATATGGCAAGGTCAGCCCTTTCAGTGAACAAACAGCTCAGTCGCCTCCAGTGTAGCTGTTATCTTCCTCAACAAGGGGAGACATTTGGCACAGCCTAAAGCTGGGGCATGAACCCTGGCTAAGCTTAAGACATTTATCTGACAGCATCAGCTGACACTCCACAAACACATTTGCTCTCCATGACCCCAGAGCATTCGTGATTAATCAAAAATGTATCTTGGATCTTGAGAACAAGCTACAAGCAGGCACACACAAAAAAAGAATATGCTCTCGATCTCGCTTATCGACTCAAGAGGTATATTGAATTTAGAAATAGCAAATAGAATAAAATGATCAATATGTTCTCACTTGTCCATGGAAGAGCAAACTTTATCCCTCAAGCAAAAAAACATTGATCATGTAAATATTTTTGAGCTGCTTTCAAACTAAAGAAATGCAAAGAGCACATGGTCTGTATTGGGGGACAGGAGAGCCATGAGGGGCTCATGCTTTAACTTGTTAAAAATAAAATGTCCACATATAGCTTTGGGATAGGAAGCGGAGTGAAAGCAAATTCTGATGAGGAACTCCTTTAAAATGGGTGCTACCGAATCTCATTTTGATTACTCCTCGCCAAGTCGTTCTTAATAAAACATTATAAGGGAGATTTTAAAACTTAATGAAGGTACATAATCCACAGCAGAGAAAGCTCCCTGTCTTCATTCAAATGAGACATAGTCAGAACATATCCCCCACACACTGTTTACAATTTATAATTTATGTCTCTTGGTTCAAATATGCTATTTTCTGTAGTCAACTGCTAAGTGATATGATTAGCATGTGAATATTGTAAAATTCTGCTTTCCAACACAAACAGAGAAGCATAATTTAGGACATTTCCATGTTCATTTGTAATTTTTCACTTTCTAATAACAATACTAAACTCTAATTTAAGTATGTAATGGGAAACAGAAGTCATGTGCCCCACCCATGATAATACGAAAATGATTATTATTACAACAACTTTCTACAATTGCACTTATTAAATCCCATTTCTTCCTGATTACCTACTGGTTAGGTTACAGTCTTTCATGAGAATCCAGCACTATCACTTTACTAAGGAAAAAGCGACATGCTCTGGTCCCTGTTGGCATGGCAAACAAACTTTCATAGCATGTGCTCACTCTATAAAATGGTGGTACTAATTAGAAGATAGAAACTCATGCTGAGACATGATATGAATTGGCTTTATGCATCTACTAAGCTCACAGCAGTGCGAGATTTATACTGTTGCTTCCTTAAACTAACATTGAACAGAAAACTCAACAACTTTTAAATCTGTGCAAAAAGAAAGGAAAAGTTACCATGCTTAAAAATAAAAGGAACCCTCACGTTGTTCAATTTCACTTTCACTCTTAAACCATTTCCTGTTGCATAGCGTGCTACTCTCCCATATGTTTACCTTACTTAGATTCTTAAAACATGAATTGTAAGCACTAGACATCACAGCTGTATGTTTTGACATCCATGGTGAAAATGAGCAGAAAATCTAACTGTTCCATATCAAGAAGTATTTTTACTAGTGCTAATGTGCCTTAAATACCTTGTTCCACAGATGAGTGGCCTGGCACCTGCTGCATGAGAAATAGCCAATTACTGTTCAGTGTCTCTAATTTTCTGATTCAATTAGCATGCTTCAGAGCTTTCCAGTTTAATTGCAAACTACTTCACAGTTAGCTCTCTGATTAATCATTGCCCATCTGCAAGCCATCGGAAAACTTAGTGGAACAAATTTGTGTACTTTGGAATGCTGGGAGCTTAGCAAATCAAACTTGTTTTGGTATATAAAGCTTTAATTTTGTTTGCCCTTTTCAGCTGCACTTGTAAGAAGCTCTGTACTGATTAAACAGGAAGTCCGGACAATAATATGCTACATTATGCATATAATTACTGTAAATACGGCTAAGATTGTAGAAACATCATTTAAGGTTAGGCATTAACATGTATGGAGTAGGGGTCAAGAAAACACATTTGGAATCAATTTCTTTCCATTATGACCAAATACAAGTATCATGGCAAAAAATGGTGATATACACTGATGTCATTCTAGCACCTGTTCCCCCGAAGGCATTTTCAAATCTTTTCTATTCTCATGTACAACATTTTTCTTTTTATTTAATTAGTAGAACACTAAGTTTTAGAAGCTCTGTTTACAAAACATACATTACAGATTTTTAAAGAACGTGATCACAATGGTTTCATGCTATTTTCCTAGCTTTCTCGATGTTCCACTAGAAGTATGGCTGTGAATCTTAGACCTTTTTAATAAATAAAAAAATCATTGCTATGCTTTTATTTTTGTAGTTCAGTGGTTCCAGTCATGTCCGACTCTCTTTGTGACCCCATTTAGGGTTTTCTTGGCAAAGGTCCTGCAGTGGTTTGCCATTTCCTTCTCCAGTTCATTTTATACATACTGAGGCAAATAGTGACTTGCCCAGGGTCACACAGCTAGTAAGTTTCTGAACTTAGATTTTAATTCATTGAAGATGAGTCTTCTTGACTGCAGGTCTGACACTCTATTCAGTATGCCCTCTAGGTGCCCTGCTTTTATCGATAGAATTTTAGCTTGAATTTTAGACCCTAAATATAATTTCATCATTTGAGGATAATGAAAAATGTAATGTCTATATGAGTGGTAGTGCAGCATACTAGATAGAGAGATGACCTTAAGGTCATGAATATCCGATTTCAAGTTCCTCTTCTGATACCTACCTGATGTGTGATTCTGGGGAAGTTACTTGACCTCTTAGTATACTAGGCAACTCTCTACAAGTTGCAGAGAAGATGTTGACTTACATTGCTAGGGGAGCTTTCTCATCTGAGTTTCCTTTAGCAATGAAATTACAGTCTCATTCCTTATACTGTTCATAAATCCAGTGAGCACAGGTTGGAGCCATGTCAGTAACACTGTGAAGGGGACTCCTCACAGAATGTGGAATTGGGAACCATAACCTCTAAGGTTCCTTTCAACTAAGAGATTCTATGATTTTTTTTTCTTTTTGGCAAAAAGGTAAATTATTTTTGTTTCATTAGCATTTTAGGGGGGAAACCTAGTTAATTTAAGCTGATAAGACAAATTAATTTCAAGACCATGAGGTTTGATTTTTTTTCCTGTTAGGTTATGGTAGAACTGTCAGATTCTCTTCTATAACCTCAAAAGAACAGTGTTATCTTGTAATGTGGTTGACACATCACAACCCTATAAATGGCTGTCTGAAAGGGTAATGTATAATGTAGAGGACTATGTGCTTGGATAAAAATGATCTGTAATGGCTTTTGCTGAAAAAAAATGAAAATGCTGAGACTTTTTTTTGGCTAAGCTTCTCAGAGTAACACAGAAATAGCTAAACTGCACAGCTAGTAGATTTTAAAATAACATTAAAACAGGAAAAATGGTGATTGCAAAACAAAGGGAAAGGGGTAAATGTTCCCTCCTTTTTATGCTTTTTTATTTTTTAGAAGTTTTATTAATATTCCATAGTTTTATGCCATAGTTACTTCACAATAAACCATTGGATCCTCCTCCCATTTTTAAACAGACAGCTAAGAAAAACCAACTGATACTGTGATCATGTCTGATAGTGTATACCTCGTTTCACACTTGTAGTCCCCCATTTCTTTAATGAAGTGGGAAGGATGTCTGAGATTGGTCATTATAAGCCATCACTGATAAATTACTTTTTAGTGTTATTTGTATTATTGTAGTTATTATATACAAATGCTTTTGGTGATTATGCTTACTTCATTTTGCATCTGTTCATACAAGTCTTCTTACATTCCTAAGTATTCTTCATTATGGGGCAGCTAGGTGGCACAGTGGATACAGAACTGGCCCTGACATCAAGAAGACCTGAGTTCAAATGTCACTTCAGACACTTACTAGCTGTGTGACACTGGGCAAGTAACTTAACCTCAATTGCCCTAAACAACCTGGGCCATCTCCAGTCATCCTGATATATATCTTGCCACTGGACCCAGTTGGCTCTGGAGGAGAGAGTGAGGATGGTGACCTTGCACAGCCCTCCATCACTTAAATCCAATTCAGTGCAAGTCATAACATCATGGTCTTCTTTGAGAATGAAGGGGGACAGCTAGGTGGAGCAGTGGATAGAGCACCGGCCCTGGAGTTAGGAGTACCTGAGTTCAAATCCGGCCTCAGACACTTAACACTAGCTGTGTGACCCTGGGCAAGTCACTTAACCCCAATTGTCTCACTAAAAAACAAAAAACAAACAAAACAAAAAAGAGAATGAAGGAAAAACAAAAACAACAACAACAATTCTTCATTCTTATTTCTTAGGGCACAACAATATTTCATCATATTCATATACAATCATTTATTCAGTTTATTTCCAATTTTTGCTACCATTCAAGATTGCTACTATGGGTGCTGTGATACATTTGAAGCTTGTTTTGACCTTCATGGAGTATATGTCCAGTAGTAGGATCATCATTAGGTCAAAGGGCATGAATAGTTTAGTGACTTTTCTCACAGAATCCCAAATTACTTTCCAGAATAGTTGGACCAGTTCATTACTCCAATAGCAATATATTAGTACACCTGCCTTCCCATCTAGCCCATAAAACAATATTTCCATCTTTTAACATCTTTGTCATTTTAAAGGGTATGAGGCAAAACCTCAGAACTGCCCCCGCCCCTCACAAACCTGGCCAGGAGCAAAATCTGGGAAGAAATAAAGGATTTCTTATTTTCTGAAATGTTAGGGTAGAGACTCATGAGGCCAAGACTCCAGAAGAGCTTCAATATCTCTCACCCTGTCTCCATCAAGGGCAATAAAACTCAAGTGGTCCGGCTAACAGACCTCCCCATCACCGTGGAGGCAGTGGGTGTGAGGAATGCTGAGAAGGCGTAATCGGATCACTGCAGCTCAGACCAGTGGGCAGGCATGCTGAAGCATTCTGTTGCCTTCTGTACTGGCTTCTAAGGGCAGGGAAGCACTACTAGCATTCCTGCTAAGATCCAATTACAAAATCATGAAGCTTTGTGGGCAGTTGAGCCCAAGAGGCTGTTGGGAGGTCATAGGATAAATTGAGGGACAGCTTCCTCAAGACAAAGCAACGAAAATGACATTTTTGCATCACACCTGGGGCAGGTCTCTCTCTCTCTGGAAAATACACAGCTATTGATGTTATTCTTTATTTGGGAAAAAAGAACAAATTTCTCCCCAAACCCACTACCAATAGAACCTTATATGATTAGAGATGAGTGATTAAATGCCTACCCTTTAAAGAAATAATATGAACTGCCCTCAAATGAAATTTACTTGGGCCTTGACTTTTCTCACTGGAAGGTCCAGTTCTTGCCTCCGCCTCTGGGTCACCAGGTACCCAAATGTTATTAGTCTGCTTCAGCAAGTAACAATCAAATACAGATGAGGTATACTAAATTAAAATGATTGGAAAGCACATTGGGAATGATGAAAGAATTCAAGGTACTTGGGAATGGCATTTATCCTGGGGTTTGGGGTCTTCTCAGAATATTTCCTCCTCTACATAAAAAGACTAATATGTTCTCTGTGGGGTTGGCATCAGCTGTAGTATCAGACTTCACTAAGATGATAGTGTACAATATTTTAAAAAATTCTTTTGATAGTGACCAATATTTAATATGATCTCTATAAGATGGTATGCAATGGGTAACTAATTCAACTTCTTCTGCAATTTCACTGGCTCTGTTTATATCATACTGGAAAGACAAGATTACCAACCATGAAGTGCTGGAATATAGCCAGTCTACCAGTAAAGAAGAAATGTTTCTTGTTTGTTCATTTGGTTTTGTGGATCTTTTGGAAATACGAATAACTGGGCAGATCCTGTAGGGATGGCGGTTATCAACAGGATCCCCAAAGAGCTATTGTTTGGGCAGGGCAACCGTAAGCATGGAGGGCAGAAGAGTTTCAAAATCTACACTGAAGCACAACTTTGAAAATGCTACAACACTGTGTTGGGATAGTGGGAAACCATAGTAGCAGTGATGTCAGCCATGGGTGTAGACATCAGAACTGGAATAGATCTTTCCAAATTCTTAAGAGCATTTGTTAAACATCAAAGCTGAAACTTAGGGGTGCAGCTGAAAATCCAAAGGGAGCCAGATTCCCTTTGCTGTGGAGGGGACTGAATTTTCTCTTCATTCATATATTCATACATTGTCCCAATCACAATTGGCAATGTCATCTTCCCTTGCAAAGCATAATTATGTACATTCACATATACTAATGGAGTGCTTCCAACTTTTAAGATGTGGAATGGAAGCCACTAAAAATTCACCTAAACTGTTTTTTGTTGTTGTTTTTTTTTTTTTTTGAGAAAACAAATGCTGAAATATAGTTCTCTTCTAAAGGTAGGGAAATATTTCAAAAGGGAAACTGAAATCACTATCTATTTAAAGTAGATGTATCTTGATAAAATGTATGTATTTTATTACACATATTTAATGTATGTTTTAATGGATTTAGTGTGTATTTTACATGTATTTTGTTAACCTTGTATTTTATTGATAATTTAAAATTATAATTGGTATCACTGATATTAAATGTTACATAGGAGGCTAAATATATACCTGTAAATGGAATGTGGAATGCTGTTGCATGAGAGAAATGCCCTATTTTTATACCAAAAGAAATAGAAATCTTTGTGAAACTCATCCTTCCCATTTATGGTGCACATAAATCACACACAATCATTTGAAAATTTCAACCCATTGAAAGTGGCTAGGTCTCATTAAGGTATTACTATTTAGTATCTTTGTTCAATTTTTCACTTGCACACAAGAATGGATAGTTTCTAACTGACATGAAGAGAAATGAACTTTTTTATAATTTAGAAAAATCACTTAGATTTTAAAATTTATACAATCTGGTAAAAATATATATATTTTCCACTTTAAAACCATTTTCTTGTGCACTAACACCACAAAAATAACCTGAGTTTAAAATAGTGAATTTCACATATGGCTAGTTCACAGTGAGATAAAGTTGTAAATGAGAGGAATATGTGAGGAAAACATAAAAAAGGCTTAAGTGCACATGCAATTAAAATATGATGTTACATGATGTATATGTCTATTGAATCCCCCCCCCGCCAAAATTTCCAAGCAAAGAGGCTTAATATCTCACAATGTAAATTCAGTTTCACATGTTACATATGGCATTTGTGACTACATATTTAATTTGAGTATGCAAGTCTCAATTTAGAGGAAGTGTAATGTGGGTGAGCAGATAGCATGAGAATCTAACCTTTTGCATTTCTTGACTTTTTTTTAGATTAACAGTAGTTTATATTAGCTTTTATATAGTTTCTGTACCTTTGATTTTCAAACTTCAAATGTCATCAAAATCCAGAAGCTCAGTTCTCACAGAAGGTGATTTTTTAACCACGAGCTATTTATCCCATGAAAATAAAACTTTCTGATCTTATGGCAACTGGAACTTTCTCATTTTATGATTTTTAATTTGTAATCCTAATATTGCATAAACATATTTCTTGCACTTTTAAAACTGCCAGAATTTCTAGAAGATATGGAAAGGAGAAAAAATGGAAGAATCTTACACCCAAATATTTCAGAAATACAAATGCAAATATCTAAGCACTTCCAAAGCATCATATATATTTGAAAGCAGTCCCTCTCTAAATCAACAAGTCAGTCATAAAGCATCTATTAAGTACTTACTATGTTCCAGGCACAGTGCTAAGTGCTAGGAATACAAATACATGCAGAACAAAAGATAGTTTTTGCCCTCAAGAAGCTTACATTCCAATGAGGAATTTATACAATTTATAAAGGAAGCCTGAAATGAGACAGGTAGAGAGAAATGAAGAAATATCTAGTACCTGAGTTCTCAGGAAGGAAGCCTGGAGAGGATTATCTTTGTTGTTAAGGAACTTAATTGTGCAGTCATTTCTTGATTATCCACAGTAATGCAGAGGATTTTATAGGTCATATAATCTGACCCCCTTAATTTACAGACTTAAATTTACAATTTAAGAAAATTGAGGCCTGGAGAGTTCAAGAGATTTGCCCAAGGTAGGAAATTAGCAAAGTGGACTTTATAATTCATCTTCTGACTTGTAGTTACATGCTTTATAAATGTCTGTTCAACTGAATTTGAAAAGGTATCTTTACTATAAGCTAACATATTTAAATTAGAGGTAAGAAAAGAGGTGGGTAAGATCCAGCTGTATTTATAATGTTATCTGGGAATGTTAAAATTGTAAGATAAAACTGCAAAATAGTTCACATTTTTGTATTGTTTTAGGTCACAAGCAATTAGGCATATATTTCCCAAATCACTTTGATCTTATACAAGGAACAAGTCTTATAAAGAACCCAGAATTATAAAATTAACCTCAAGTAGATATAGTACTAGTGATCTACTACTTTTCCTTTTTTTTTTTTTTTTTTTTTAGTAAGGCAATTGGGGTTAAGTGACTTGCCCAGGTTCACACAGCTAGTAAGTGTTAAATGTCTAAGACCGGATTTGAACCCAGGTACTCCTGATTCCAAGGCCGGTGCTTTATCCACTGTGCCACCTAGCTGCCCCTGATCTACTACTTTTAATTTTTTTTCTTCTCTACAAACTTAAAGAAACTTAAACTTAAAGCCTTTAGGAAGCATTCTGGAATACAGTAAGAATTCATTTTAAAAGGTAGAATATGTTTTTTAATTTTACATAAAATTATTATTAAGCTTCAAAATCATTTAAGCTCTTAAATAACAACTTTTTTTACATTTGGAAGAAAGGGTTATAAGTAATCTATACCATTATGATCATGCTTAGAAGACAACTTAATATGAAGGAAAGGTTAAAAAAAAAGTGTGCTTGTTTTTCTGATCCATGGAAAGGAACTAAAAGAATTCAAAACCCTTGAAAACATGGTGGTTGGAAATTTTGGTTTCTCATGACAGATGTGGTCTGTTGAGTTGGGGATGTTGGGAGGTAGCTTATTGTGGAGCAGAGACTCCATCAGGTTTCTTTCCTGCAAAGGCTTCAACTACTGTCCTAGTAATCAGGTGAATTCACTATATAAGGACCAACCTTGCTAAATGTTAGAGGCTTAGCACCAGTAAGTTGGTCCTTGAAAACTCATGAAGCAAACAAATAACTAAATGGTCCTTAGTTTTGGTGTAGCCCCATTATGTTTCCTCAGTTAATGTAATAGAATGGCTAAAATAGAGGAAGAATTTGCTAAGATTCACACAATTTTTAGACCATCTATAAACATTATCTTACTCATCTATGCTCTAAATGTGAGATATTTGTTGAATGGTCAACAAATTGCCATAGTATTGTAAGAACTAGACCACATCAACATTGGCATTCTAGAAATGAATGAAACTATAGCAAAGCTTCTTAAACTGTGGGTTGTAACCCCATATGAGGTCATGTAGCTGAATTGGGGGGGGGGTCATGAAAAATTTGGCAGTAAATGTTTTATTTGTATGCCTATTTTATATACCTATATATCCAGGGTCACATAAAAATTTCTCCAGTGAAAAGGGGTTGCTAGTGGAAAAAGTTTAAGTCCTGAACTAGAAGACAAAAAGTAGTAGATCACTAGTACTATATCTACTTGAGGTTAATTTTGTATACAGTTAGATAATCAATTTGTAATTGGAAAGGTCAAAATCAATATTCAGTTAAAAGGATAAAGATGAAAAGACATGAAGAAAAACTTCAATAGTTTAAAACTGACATTGAAACAAGCTGTCAAAGACAAAAAATTGGAAATGGAAAAAAAGATAAAGATACTGACTTTAAGTATAACTATTTTCCTGCAAGATTTAAAAGAAGCAAAGTAGTTGCTACAGGGAAGAGGCCAGAAGACCCTAGAAACCACACTCAATCTCTTGGTCAATGAGAGCTATGTAAACCAAGTGCATGATCACTCTAGAAAACATCAATTTACATATCATGGAGCAGGATGGTAGAATACTATGAGGAATATTATCTCTTAAGTCAACAAAGAATAGGAAGAACATATCTATGTAAAGTTTGATTTGAGGTATAGCTAAATCTCGTTACCCTCAAGAGATTTCTAAAGAAACCAGGAGTACAAATAGACAATAGCATTTCTATAACAATCTCTTTTTTGACAGTTAAAATATTACATTTTCACTCTTAACTTCTCTGTCCTGGATGTGATAAGTGAAGAATGAGAAATGGCTCTTAAAACAACATTTGAGGGGCGGCTAGGTGGCGCAGTGGATAAAGCACCGGCCCTGGATTCAGGAGTTCCTGAGTTCAAATCCGGCCTCAGACACTTGACACTTACTAGCTGTGTGACCCTGGGCAAGTCACTTAACCCCATTGCCCCGTAAAAAAAAATAAAAAAATAAAAAAAAAAAACAACATTTGAAAGAATGGCTAGACCAGATCAAATATACATTGAGAAAATTTGTGCTAGCAGAAACATGGAAATGATAGAGAGATAGTAGTATAAGGTAACTTAGAGAGATGATTATGTCATGGGGAAAATATCAGAAGAATAAAAAAGAACAATTGAAAGTATGTCAATAACTACTAACCTAAATGTCTACTTTGTTATTTCAAGAAAATCTTTATAAAAATGATTCACCCATGAATCAAGGGTATCTTTCAAGAAAATATAAAAAAGAAACACAAATGATATTCAATAGCACCCAACATCATTTGTAAGAAAAGGAATTAGTAGATTTTATGTGGAACGATATGCTGGGCAAAGGATCTCTGTTTCAGTCTGCCTATCTGTTTTTACTTTGGTAGTAACCTTAATATGAATGCAGCCAGAAGAATTATTAATGGCAACACCTGCTCCATCAGGTAGTTAGTCACAGTGACCGGCAATACTCCTTTATTTTTATTGATTAAATGTGCCACCTATGTGGTTTCCTAGGTTGTATGCCCCTAGTTGCCCACATTCTCTATACGTAAGTCCTTTTAGGAATCTGTTTATGTGGGAGCAGCTAGGTGGCACAGTGGATAGAGCACCAGCCCTGGATTCAGGAGGACCTGAGTTCAAATCTGGCCTCAGACACTTGATACTTACTAGCTGTGTGACCCTGGGCAAGTCACTTAACACCAATTGCCTCACCAAAAGAAAAAAAAAAGTTCACTATACATATATCCATTCCCCATTGGTAATATGAGAACTTGTGAGAAACATCCAACCAATAAGTAATCAATCAATATTTATAGATATCCTTATGTATATGAGGAAAAATTTCTTGTTACTCATTTTGCTGTTTGAAAAATCTTTTTGCACATAACAGCAGCAAAACTTAACATAATATTAACAAAATTGCCCTGCTTGTCTTTTTCCTTCTGAACACCCTTCTGCTCTTTTGTCTATTTTTAAAAAGGTTTCCTTTCTTTCTTTTACTTTTTACGTCATTATTAATATGTGTTTAGTCTTTCCCCTTGACCTCAAGTAGGAGCCCTCTCTTGTAACCAATAAGTATAGTCAATCACACAGTATTTATTAAGTGCCTAATAAGTCTCAGGCTTTATGTTAAGTGATGGAGATATAAATATAAGGAATGAAACACTCTCTACTTACAATGGACTTGGCTGCTTCTGAAAATGTATGTCTCATTTTGTACCTCTAGTCTATCTTCTCTTTGTTAAGAGCATGTGGGAGTGAGGTACAACATTAGAATTATTTTAACCTGTATTTCTCTTATATTTGGTGTTTTGGAGCATTTTTTCATATGTTTATTTCATATAGCTTGCCTTTTTTCTTTTTGAAATATTTCTGTTCATATCCTTTGATATTTATTGGAAAATGTCTTGTTTTTACACATTTATATCAATTATTTTAATATATTCTTGATCTTTAAGGACTGTGGGATTATGAGTCCCCATTAGACTCTTTGCACTTGATAATTATTTTTTATTTATTCATTCATTTATTCATTTATTTGTTTTGCAGGGCAATGAGGGTTAAGAGACTTGCCCAGGGTCACACAGCTACTAAGTGTCAAATGACTGAGACCTGATTTGAACTTGGGTCCTCCTGAATCCAGGGTGGCAGCTTTATCCACTGTGTCACCTACGCCCCCCCCCCCCATCATTATTTAGCTCTTTCTAATTGTCCAAGCATATTTACCTTTCTAGGTTTCTATTGTCTCTTGTTTTTGCATTTCAAAGATTCTATCTATCATTGGTGTTTTCATCAGGAATGCTTTAAAATTCAATATTTTCTTTTATTTTACTTTTTTGGTGAGGCAATTCGGTTAAGTGACTTGCCTAGGGTCACACAGCTAGTAAGTGTTAAGTGTCTGAGGCCAAATTTGAACTCAGGTCCTCCTGACTCCAGGACCGGTGCTCTATCCACTGCGCCACCTAGCTGCCCTCAATATTTTAATAAAGATTAATTTTCCCTCTCCTGTGTAGATTTACTCAGTTTTGCAGAATACTTATTCTTAGAAGGCTTTTACTTTCTGCCTTTTGGTATACTATACTCCAAGATGTCCTTTCCTTTATAGCAGTTGCAGCATATGTGATCCTGAATGTGATTCCTTGGATCTTGAACTCTTTCTTTCTGGCTGCTTATAGTATGTTTTCACCCTCTTTGAACTGTAATATTTAGACTATAATATTTCTTGGTGTTTTCAATGTAGGGTTTCTTTCAAGAGGTGACCATTGCTTTTCCATATTTATTTTGTCTTCTGTTTCTAATAGTTCTGGGCAGTTTCTTTTATGATTTATTCAAATATAATATTCATGTCTCTGGTTTGGCCATGGTTTTCAGAGAGCTTGGTGATTTTTAAATTCTCTCTCCTTGTTTTGTTTTCTGGTTCATTTGTTTTTTATTATAGATACCTCACATGTTCTAATATTTTAGTCTTTTGAGTTTGATCTAATATGTCTTGTGTCAACGAATCACTGAGTTCTGTTTGCTCTATTCTGTTTCCCTGGAGTCCACTACTTGGGTCATGTTTTTAACCTTTTTTTTTTAACTTGTTTATTTTCCTTACAATTTTTTTCTTAAGAGTTTGAATTTCATTTTTTATCTCTTGGTTTATTTTTTCCATCTACATTTAGGATGCTTGTGGCCAAGCCATTCTTTCCCCCCCTCATGTTCTACTTCTTATTGTGATTATCTCCTGGGATTCTTTTAACTCAATGTATTTTTTTTTAATCCATGTGCAGGGTTTTTTTCTATTTCTTCATCCTCAATTCCTGGATTGGTACTTTGTACTAGGGCCAGTTTCTGCTCTCTTTCATTTTTAGATGTGCTGGCTAGATCATGATGCTATTACCTCCCAGAAAGGATGTTGATATTGCTGCATTGCCACAATTCTGGATAGAATGGCTGGTTCTTGGTCTCTCTCCCTGCTAACTCTTTCAACTCTGGCTTAGGAAAGGGAGCTAGGACCATTCCCAGTACTTTTTTTAAATGTCTGCCTTACATCTTCATCTCCTGGTGGCCCAATATGGACATTGGCCTCTGCCCTATCTCCTTCTTCTTGTGCAGACATATGATAGGTGCTGGCTTTGTTTCTTATTGTGGCTTTGACAGGATACTGAAGACAGGGCTGACTTCAAGGGCCCTGAGGTGAGCACATATTGACCATCAGAATGATTTGTCTTTTTATGATGTCCAACTCTCACATTCTAGAAATCTATGAATATCCTCATGATTCTGCTCACACAAGAAGCCTCATGATGAATCTTTTATGCTAAGCAATAAAGAACTACTAAAGAAATTCTAGCTTTCCAGACCCTTATAAATTTGCTCACTGTTTAATAAATCAGTTTACTGTTATTTAGTAAGAGGGATTGAGAATCTTAAAAAATTAGTAAAGATTGCTAAAAGTATTAGTAGATCATGACCCATATATTAAAAATGTGTTCATCCTCTTTTCTTCTTTGTTCATGATACTCCAATTTTTCAAGAGTAACAACAGCTACAGAATTCATTATTTAATGGTAAAACTTCTGCTGATGATAATTGCATTTAGTTCAGCTCATCTTCAGAAAGTAGTATGTTTTGCTCCCAGCATCCTACTTAAAAGCTTTTCCAGGTTCGATCTGCCAGAGCTAACCCTCCATTGACATAGTTTTTTGAGAACGTAGGGTTATGTTGGCACCCTGATAAGGTATTAGAATAAGATGCAGGTAAGAGTGGAGTGAGGAATGTGTGCATTAGGGGATCATGAAATTAGACTAGATAGATAGAAGAATCATTTATTAAACATTTACTGGTTAAAATTAATTACTTAGTGAACATTTAACTTTACTTAGTGGCCAATTAATTGGTAAATTGTTTGTAGAACACTCTGCCAAAAACTAAAGCACTATATTTTTTTCATTCCCATGCAAAGCTTGATTTATTCATTTCCATATGCCAGACTAAAGATTTTTTGTTGTTTCTTCCATTACTAAAGTATACTATTCCTATATTCATCAGGTGCCATATATAAACTTGGGGGAGAAAGACTAGTATTTTTACAGGTTGTCCATATCTCCAAGTATATATCACTGCATTTCTTAATAACAGCAAATTCCAAGAACCTTATTAATACATATTATTTTTGGTGTTCAACTGTTATTTGAAAAGCGAAAAAGCAACCAGAATATTTATTTGGATAAGGTTACTCATACATGAATAAAAGAAAGAAAGAACGAATGAATGAATGAAAAGGCACTTACTAAGTACTTATTACACGCAAAGTATTATACTTAATCATTGCGCCTAATTTTCTGGACGTTAAAAAAATGCAGCATAACAAGGCAAGTTCCTTTTTAGTCAAATCATATACTAAATGCTACCCCATTCATTGGCATTCTTCAAGCTCAAGCATCCTGTGGGCTTAGTGCTAGCTCTGAAAGGTAGATAAGTCCCTTGTAAGGACATAGCCCTGTCCTAAAAAAGAGAGGAGGAAGAACATTTGAAGCTATGAAGTAAAAAAGAAAAACGAAACACTTAGTGAGCCCCATCATCATCAGTAGTAGTGGCACTGCTAAATGATACCCCAATTTTCTGAATGATGGTCACACTCTGAATTTTGGGGAAAAAATATTAATATTTAAACATATAAATAGATTTGGTCAGGGGGCAGCTAGGTGGCGCAGTGGATAGATCACTGGCCCTAGATTCAGGAGGACCTGAGTTCAAATCTGACCTCAGACACTTGACACTTACTAGCTGTGTGACCCTGGGCAAGTCACTTAACCCCAATTGCCCCACCAAAATAAAAAAGAAAAAGAAAAAAAAAGATTTGGTCGGATTTTCCTTAGTAATAAAATCAGAGTATTTTCTTGACAATATAAACATCGTGAAAGTTTCTTGCGAATTATTTGGGACAAATATGAGTGACATTACTATTATGATATTAATTTTGTACTAGGATTGACATAAGCAACCTTTATCAAAGGGGCCTATAAAGGATAATCTGGGGCATTTTATTTTTTTCTCCTGCGTATACTTCTTTCCTTGGTTCCAAAATCATTCATTTGACACTGAGCAGCAACATGAAATGGTGGAAGAAACAAAGGCTTCAAACCCAGAAAGACCTGGCTTCAAGTCATTTTCTAAGACTGTAAGTCGAAGGGTTGGTCAAATAATAAGTGAAGTATGCATATTAGAAAACCTGTTTATGTGTTAGACTCTTGATCTTACTGATCACTTGTTGGATGAATGTTTTAAACGTTGGACTCCCTGACCAACATACCCATAATCTTTAAACCTATATTGGAAACATAAGTAATAACTCACTTTTAGGTAGTCCTTTCATGCTTCCAAAGTTCTTCCCTCACAAGAACTACCTACCAAGGAAACAGGCTCAGAAAAGTTAAACTGTTCATCCATGCTAATACAAATCATTAAGTGTCAAAGCTGTGATCCAGGTCTTTTAACTCCGAATCCATTGTCCCTTTTGCTGTGATAGCAAACTCTCTCCCCTCTGTCCTTAGGTCTGTAGTCCTGACACTTTGTGGTATCCTTTCTATTGAAGAACAGATCTTTGAACTTTCATGTACTTTCTGGCCATGGGGGAGAAGGATCCCTATTCTCTTGCCTCCTCTTTGGACAACTCCCTTAGCCTTCTTGGAAATATATTACCTCATCTTCCTATCTACTTACTGGTGATTTCTTTGGCCTTTTATTCACTTTACTTCCTTTAGTAGCATCATTCCTGACTGTTGTCCATCAGTTAATTAATTTATTATGCCTAATATCCTGACCAGTGACTTCTATATGTGTTTCACTTCAGTTCTGCCATAGTGTGTATAGCATTTCTAATTTCAAATTATTTTCTAATACAAAAAGACATAGGTTGAAATATAACATTGTAGGTGGTATTATGTTTTCTTCAGGGTGCCACACTTTAGGAAAGGCATTGAAAGGAAAGGAAAGGAAAGGTGTCTAATGCATTGGATAGATCCTCTATGTAGTATTTATAAAAGGCATGGACAAGGCATGGACAAAAAAAACCCTAATATCAGAAGGATGGAATCTCTATGTTAATAAGATCTCAGATCCACTGAACTATATAAGCATATTTGTAGATTATAGCTGCTTCTCTTTTTTATTACCCACTTAAAAGGATACTTAGATGTTGCACAGTTTTGTCTGGAACTCTCATGATGAATTAAAGTAATTAACCATCTAAGAGAAAATTTTAATGATAATTTTAAAAGTTTAAAAAATAATTCAGTGAGATTATTAAAAAATTACAATATTTCTCAAGACCTCAGCACCCCCACCCCACATTTTCCCTGGCAGCTACTTGGAATAACATGTTTCTTCTTTCCTATTGTATCACCCACAACTGTGACACATTAAAAATTAACTTTTTATTAAAACAAAACCCCCACTAAGATGGCAGAATGAAACACATTCTAATATAGTTGTTTTAATTCTTATTAATTAAAACTGAACCAGAAAGCTTGCAACATATGCTTTGAAAAACATATCCGATTTCTTTCTTTTTTTTTCCTTAATTTCTTTTTTTGGGGGGGGGGCAGCATCTGTGATTTCATTGGTATAGAGAACTCCCCATGAAGAACTTTTTCCTACAAAGGCAGATTGATACCTGTTCTGCAACTTAACTTAAAGAGTTGCCTTTTGTGCTCTGAGAGAAGTTAAAATGACTTATCCACAGGCAAGAAACGAAGCCAGATCTTCTTGTTTCCTAGGCCAGTGCTCAATCTACTGTACCAGTAGCCTTCAGAGTGATTCCAACACTGCTGGTCTTGGTTCTAGCTGGCTCCCATGGCCATCTTTGAGAGGAACAAATCTTGTGAAGAAGCCCATCAGTCACACCAACTGCTGAACAACTGCCACCAATGTGCAAGTTGAGTCCAAGGGCTTTGGGGATAGGAGGACCCCCTATACCACCAAGTCAGACCCAATGCCGTTATTTGGGGGAGCTACCCTTGGGGACCTGTGACTTGTTAACTGCCTCTGAAAGTGTGACAGTCTTAGTTCCTCAGCAACCGCAGCAACAGAAATCCAGAAAAGAAACTTTTTACCACCAAAGTCTTCAGGATTTCCTTAATAGATAAACTACAGTGGTTCATTATTGACTTTAGGTTAATATGTTATTTCATATTTGTTATATCCTTTTAAAATTTCTATTTAGTGAAAGTTTTATAATGCATATAATATAGCAGTAGGTTTTTATAATTTATCTGATTTATAATAGAGATATATGCTCCAAAATGTTTTACTGATGGGAAGCAGGATCAGAAAAGTTTGGAGGTTAACACAGTACACTGTGTTGTCTCCCAATTTCTTTTATTAATTTTTTTTTGCAGGGCAATGAGGGTTAAGTGACTTGCCCAGGGTCACACAGCTAGTAAGTGTCAAGCATCTGAGACCAGGTTTGAACTCAGGTCCTCCTGAATCCAGAGGCGGTGCTTTATCCATTGTGCCCCCTAGCTGCCCTTCCCAATTTCTTTTAAAGAAGTAATTTGATTTTAAATATTTTAACCCTGGTTTATTTTACAAATTTTTTTACAAAATCTTACCATAAACTTATTTTACAAAATAATTTGCACTGAATTCCCCATGTATGGTTTATGGAAAATATTATCATTTTATTTCACAGAATGGAGAAACAGACTTAGAGAGGTAATGCAACTTTTGCTTAATTAAACAGTTCTATGGCAGATCTGAAAAAATATCTTTCGTCACTATCCCCTATAGTTTACTAGGGATGGTGGTTTCAGTGGTCTACTTTGCAAATATAGGGTTCAAGTAACTCATCTTTAACTTAAGCCAACAATATTAAAATAATTTCAACTTTTAGTGCAGAGTTAATCTCAGGGTATTGTACTGAGTCACTTAAAGTTCAGCTATTTCTAATGCTAAAAAAAGAAAAAAGAACAGAAAAAATACATAAATAAACCTAGTATTAATTTAAAGGTGTTTCATTTATTTTCTTATAGTGAGGGCATTTTTTTTTTAATTTTGGCTATTAAATATGTTATACTGAAACTCTTGGAGACTGTGGTTCTCCATTTTATTGATAACAGCAAAGAAATCATACATTTTTTTATGTTTTGTATAATACCAAGTTCACTATCAATGCAGAAGAACTATATAAATGAATAAACACATTGTCTAATGTCCAGCATTTATGTAAATTTGGTCAAGTTGTCCTACTTTGACAGTTTACCCCTGCTCCCAAGAGACTAACTTAATGAGAAAGAAGACTATTTTGTCTCTTCTGAAGTTGCCAACAGGAATTCCATTTACAATCTGGACCAAATCACAAATCAAATAGTTTTCCACAGGCCACCAGACAGCCATCAGATGGTAACACCTCCTAGTCTCTTTATACTCAAGTAGAATTTATTCTGGTGACCTAGGAGTCCAAATGAAATAGATCAGATGTACATGTGGGTGTGGGTTGCTGAACCTTTATAAAATAAAGATTTGGTGTGTTGGAGTCATATGAACTCATTTTTTTTCTTCCCTCTCTCACCAGGTCCCCACAGCTCAATTATAGAAATTCTAGTTGTACCCCTGCAAATTCTAATTGGACCCCTACTTGGAGGAATTTCCATTCCACCTGTTGAGAAAATTCACTTGATTATGATGAGTGACACATCTGGTTGTGTCACTAGTTTTAACTGTTAGAAAGACATAAGCAATAGGAAAAGCTATCATAACCTGAAAATAGATTGCTAAGGAATTAGAATCTTATCAAGTCCATGACCACTTTTCTAATCGTATCCATAGCAGCAAGACATCAACAATTTAACACCAACTTTATAAATATTCATACAACCTATATGGAAATAACTTTATTGTATAACGTGGCTATTTTCAGGTGTGACCCAAATAACATTAAATAACAATGAAGCATGGTGTCTCATAAATCATTCTGAAGGCTGGATCCATCACAACAGCCTAACTGACAGGGGGAGCTACAGGATGTGTTAGAGAAATTAGGCTTGGGTGCAAAAATAAAAATAAAAATAGAGAAGAAATTCAGGAGTTCAGGGCATATGAGTTTGGGAGAATGTTGGTAGTGATGCTATGGCAAAAGAATTTGCATTCAGATAAAAGAAATGCAACAAAAATAGGCTTCAGATCATTGAAATATTCAATACATTCGATAGTCAATATAGCTATCTGAATGTTATGCTCTCACATGGTAAGAGAAGTTATGGCCAATTTTATACTTCCAAGTAAAGTTAAAACACAATAAGCACATAAGTAAATAAGATTCAAAAATGTACTGAAGAGGTTTGTAAAAGTTATGGTTTTTCCACCTTTTGTTGAGAGATGGCAACAAAAGTCTATGATTTTGGGCCACCATCTTTAGTTATTATATCCATCTACTCAGGAGAAAAAAAATCCTATTTGAACTTAGTAGACACTTTTAATAGGGCTTTTCAAAGATGGGGTTGCACTTAAAAAATTACAATATGTAATTTTTGTTTCCAATACTGTAATTCAGTTCCTTTTGTGAGACATTCAAAAAATTTATCTGGATGTCAAACATTATATTGCTCTGAGAAGTAGAATTCCTATTGTCTACAATTATAACTAACTTAAAAACATACCAAGTAAACTTTTCTAAGTAAAAACAAAAGTTCCTTGATCAAAGGCTGAACAAGCAAGAGAAGTGAAATGTGCCTTAGATTCATATTGTGGGAATGTGTTTGTGATCTAATTGAGTGCTTGCATACATTATTCCTATGCTTTGAGAACAGAGTACCAATTGTAATTTCTGTACTGAACCAAAATAGCAGAATCTGTCATTTGGTATACTGGAGTATGTGCACATTTGTATCATTATTCATAGAATAATTGTATGCTTCTTTTTAATGTTATTTTGCAACATTTTATTCTTTTAAAAATAGTACGCAAACTATCTTGAGCATGAATTTCAATAACAAAATTAGTCACTGTTTCAGCAGACATTTTCAATACATGCATGCAGATGCTTATGAATATCTGCTTTGATAAAATGTTATTCTAACATGCCTTGTATGTTATTTCACCACAATTTACATCGTTATAATAGGTTATTGATTGATTTTAAGTTTAAGGGACTAAGGTACTATTCAGTAATGACTGTGTGCTACAAGTTTATTGCAAGTGCCCAAGGTTCATTCACCCCAAGCAATTTAGTCAATAACCAATTTTTATACTTCTATCTCCTTCAAAATTCCAAACCAATAATCCCTGTTTTTTTTAATTATTTCAGTATCAGACTAACATTTCCCATGGAAATCAATATGGGTGCGATCCATTAGCCAAAAATCTGCAGCACTGCAATGCAAACATATTAAAAATATTGATTTTGCAAGCTACTGATGTTTTTGATTGACTTTAATGTTTGTAAGCAGCAATAACAGAATTTCAATGACTGAAACAACTTTTGATTAAATTATAGATTTTGGGGGGGGGGGATTTGCTATTTTACTGTTTTAAGGCACATCACATGGTTTACTTGCCTGCCATAAATGAGCACAGTGGTAATATACTTATCCAATTTCCTTATTTGTAAATATTTAGTCTATCATAGCTTACACATTTTTTATCGACTTTGACCCACCCTGACATTTCAATTCTCCTCTCATTATATTTTGCAGGGAAGGCAGGAGGCAATGCTACTTGTTGAGAGTCTCAGGAACTGAAAGTTCTAATCTCACTTCTTTAGTAAGGCATTGATTTAATTTCCTTTACATATGACATGGATATTTTATTTGATGATTCATATATATATATATGTATGTGTATGTACATATATACACATGCATATAGTATATAATAATCTTTGGTCCATTAAGAAGGGACATAATCTAAGAGCATATTCAACTAAGGTTATTCTAGAAATAATGAATTTGGGAGATGGGAAGGACCTTAGATAATCTCATTTTATAAAAGAGAATGTTGGGGACCAGAGATGGGAAGTGATGTATTCAAGTCAATTAACTAGACAGATCTTTTGGCTTTTCATATAGTCCAGTGCTCTTATTCCATTTTGTCTTCCTTAACTACCTCATTTCACTTTTAATCTATCATTTCTCTAGTTACTAGCAAGAAAGAAAATTATACCTCATTTTAATTGTATGCAAGTGAATTTGGGGGAAATTACTGGAAATTTTTGTGGCAGATGAAGGAAGTTTCTTTAAGAGCTTAACTATAAACATATTTTTCCTTTCCATAGAAGCTTTTTGACTTTCTAAAGAGAATGGAATCTTCCAAAATATATGAGTTATTATTTGGATCCACTTTTATATCTGGTGAATTTTCACTGGGAAGCCCCTCCCCCAACAATTTCAATGATTGTGAACAAAAATGGAAAGTTAAAGTTAACTACTTAATAGGTGATATTTGATTTTGCTTTCATAATTGCTGCTTAATATTCATATCGAAGCTTACAATTGTCTATTCTCCCATTTAAAATTTACTTCTATAGTGGTCCAAATTATTAAACCTCTACTGTGAAGTTGATGAATTGGAGTGGTTTTGTACAGGAAGCCTAAAATGGTTCAGAAGAAAATAAAAATGATAGATAGATAAGTGGGTTTGGACTAAGAAATAATTTAGTACATTTGAACAAGATCTGAGGGTATTAGTGAATTTCAAGCTTGACAATCACAGCCAAGAAAGCTAAATGCATCTTAAACTAGACCTAAGAGAGTTGTGGTGTCCAGGACTAGGAAGCTGGTAGCACCAATGTCATCTTCCCTGGTCAGATCGCATATGGTGTGCTGTGTTTCACTTTGGGGGTGCCACATTTAGGAAGAAAACTAATATACTGAAGGTATCCAGAAGAGGGCAGGCAGTTTGGTGAGGAGTTTTCAGTTAATGCCACATGTGTGGACTTGTTATATTTGAAGGGCTACCTATCATATGTTAGATAGAATGAACTTTTCTTTGGTCCCAGGGGCAGAGTTGGAACCAATAGGTGAAAATTCCAAAGAAAGAGGTTTGAGTAAGGGAAGATTTTCCTGCCTATTAGAACTCTCCAACAGTGGCTGCTTTAAGAGGGACCCATTCATTGGGGTGGCTCCAAGTAAAAGCTAGATGACCACTTACTAAATAAGTAATAAGAACGTTCTTGCTTGGATAAAGGTTGGACTAGAGATTCTGGTGATCTGAGTTTGAGGAGAATATAGTGGGAAAGTTACTTGAGGAAACAGATATGATGGAATAAGCAAGAAGAAGGTATTTCTATGGCTAAATAAGCTATTCTACAGTGTAACAGAAGATCTTAGGACACAAGATAATCTATATGCTTTGAGTATAAATAATAACATTTTGTCACTTTTTTTTTAAAGAACATAATTCTATCCCTCTCTTCTGGCTATTTCAGTTCTCTAAATTTTCTCAGACATCCCTTAATAATACTGTATTCCTCAATGCCACTCCTGAGTCACCTTTAGCTTCACTGGCACCTCATTGAACAAGCCCCAAAAGTAGTTCTAATAACCAGATACTTTCAACTATCGACTGAATCTTATACTTTGTCCCAGCTCGGGGTTTGCCTGTCTCTTGGAGCTTACAAAGAAGGAGTAAGGTTTCGGAAGCAGCAGCAACACAGTAGAAAAGATCTTGTAAAGCTACCTAAGGCTCCAGAAAACAATAAACTAAGCCAAAACCTAATCCACTCCTGCTATTTCAGCTACATTTTACTGTGATGACCTTCATAACACATCTTCAGGGAAGCAATGAAGACATATGCAGTAAGGAAGTGCATATGCTGAAGATCAACAACATAGCTCAAGATGTTAGAAAGAAAAATAATTTCAAAGATCTGCTTTCATTTCTCCAAATTATGAAAAATACAAATGGAGATGGGAGCAGTGGACAAATTGGAGAGGGCCCCAGCTCTCTCAGCTTTTCATGGGCTCTCCTCCTGACTGCTAAAACTAGTCAATAAGGTTCCTCATGTTATTCTTGTGGAAACGATGGGGCAATATGTGCTGATTTAGCACTTAGGAGCTGATTACATGGCCCCAGCAAAGAGTAATAAACTAATGTTTCTATGGGAACCTCTTCACTTTTTCTTCTGATCCCATCCTTTCTTTCATTTCTGAGAGCTTGCCCTGTGATCATTCCTTCTCTTTCTTTAATCTTCAATTCCATCACCAAGCATTATTAAGCTCTACTATGTTCCAGGTCCTAAGATAGACAATGGGGATGTGATGATAAACATGAAATAAGTCCTTCTTTTAAAGAAGCCTACATTGTACTTAGGTGAAACAACTTGTCCACATTAAGTAAATACAAAATACAAACAAAATAAATTGTATTTCTAGCATTTCCCCACCCCAAGTGTGTTTGCCTGTGTGTATGTATGTATGTATGTATATGTGTGTGTGAATCCTTAATTTAGACAGGAGTCTAAAAAGTCTCTGTAGGGAAGTTAATCTCTATTCCCAGTAGACACAAACATGGTCTCCTGTCCTTAAAAGCCCTTCCACTGAGTCTACCATTCCCTTAAGTCATTGTCCTTTATTGTTTCTTTTATTACAGTGAAATTCCTAGAAAAAGCAGTGAATAGAGTGCTGAGTTGGAAGACCTGATTTCAAATCTGACCAAAGATCACTTAACTACTGAGTGACCCTAGACAAATCACTTACATCTGTTTGCCTCTGTTTTCTTATTTTCTAAAAATGAGAATAATAATAGCACCTACTTCCAATGCTTGTTGTGAGGATATAATGGGGTAAAAATAGTAAAGTGCTTAGCACAGTGCTGGCACATAGTAAGGACTATATAAATATTATTAATTATTGCTATTATTATTATTACCTCCACTTTTTCACCTCCTCACTCCTCAATTTGACTTCTGACCTAACCACTCAAATGAAACTGTATTCTCCCAAGGTTACCAATGATCTGCCAACTGCTAAATCAAAAGGCCTTTTCCCAGTCTGTCAAACTCAACATTTCTACAGATGCTGATGTCAAACTTTCTTCTTCTGGATGGTATCTTTGTGGTTTCAGTTTTCCTCCTATCTTCTTTTTTGTTTGTTTGTTTGTTTTATTTTTTGGTTTTGGTTTTTGCAGGCAATGAGGGTCAAGTGACTTGCCAGGGTCACACAGCCAGTAAGTGTCAAGTGTCTGAGGCCAGATTGGAACTCAGTCCTCCTGAATCCAGGGGCAGTGCTTTATCCACTGTACCACTTAGCTGCCCCTTTCCCTCCTATCTTCTTCCTCCTATCTTCCTCCTATTCTTCTAAGCCTACTCTCCCCAATTCACCATGTCCTCTTCTCCTTTGCACAGTTTCTATTGTTATCCTATCAGTTTCCATGAGTTCAATTACCATCTCTATTCAGATGACTTCCAAATCTATCTTTCCAGGTTTAATGTTCCCCTTGAATTCCATCCAGTATCACCAGTTGCCTGTAGGCATGGTGAATTGAACATTTCTACAACATAACTTATATTTTCTCCCAAACCAATTCCTCTTCCAAACTGCCCCCACCATTCATCCAGTCATCCAGATTTACCACCTTAGTCTCCACATTCTCCTCAGCTACTATTAACCAACCAGTTGCCAAGCTTCATCAATCCTACTTCCACTTCTTTCCACTCATATAGCCATTATTATATTCAAGCCCTTATTAATTCCTTGACTAATAGCCTGTAGAAATAGCCCATAAAAAAGAGAATTTGGGTAAGGGGGCAAGAGAATATTGTTCAGTTGTTTTTCTTTATCTTTTTTTTGTGTGTGTGTGTGGGGGGACAATGAGGGTTAAGTGACTTGCCCAGGGTCACATAGCTAGGAAGTGTCAAGTTCTGAGGCTGGATTTGAACTCAGTCTTCCTGAATCTAGGGGCTGGTGCTTATCCACTGTGCCACCTAGCTGCCCCCGTTCAGTTGTTTTTCAGTCCATGTCTGACTCCTGTAACCCCATTTGGGAGGTTTCGTGGCAGAGGTACTGGATGGTTTGCCATTTCCTTTTCTAGCTCATTTTACAGATGAGGAAACTGAGGCAATAAAGTTAAATTACTCTCCCAGGGTTTTCATAGATAGTAATTTCTGTGGTCAGATTTGAACTCAGCAATACGAATCTTCCTGACTTCAGGCCCAGAACCCTATCCACTGTGCTACCTAAGTGCCCCAAGGGAGGATGTGTAATAGATATTTTCAAGCATATGTAAAGGGCGGCCAAAGGGAAGCGAGATTATAATTGTTCTTGGCTCCAGGGGGCAAAACAAGTACCAACATGTAGAAGTTGCAGAGACAAGTTTAGGTTAGATTATGTGGGGACCAATTTTTAATTGGGCTCGCCGCAATATTGGGGCAAGGAAGGAGACCAGCAGCCTCCCTCAAAACAGAACACGATTTATTTTAACAAGAACGAACTTAAAAAACCCCAACAAAACACAAACAAGATCAATAGGATCAAGGGAAAGGAAATAAAATGGGGAAAGAGAAATTATAATACCTAAAAAAAATACCACCGCCCAGGAATCAGCTGAAAATACGCAGCAGAATGCCTGTCCACCTTTCCAGCTTCCACCTCAAATGCCCAATTCTCCCCCAAACACCCCACACAGCCCCAGCCAATGGGATGGCCGCTCTGACAGTCACATGACTGCCCTCACTAGGCTTCCAATCATCATAATTTTGCCATGCCCATGTAGGCGTCGGCGAGTGGTGATGACTTGAGGTGCCAGAGCCCTGGCAAAGGCTACAACCAGTGGGTGGAGCACTGTGCTGTTTGTGGAGCCCCAGGCCAGTGCCCAAACCTCAAATAACAATTAATTCTTTACATTTACAAGGGGGGAAAAAACCTTTTAAAATGAGTGCTATTCAAAAGTGGAACTTGCTGCTGCTGCAGGAAGGAATGACTTTTTCCTTAATGGAGGTCTTTAAGTAAAGGTTGGATAACCATTGTTTTGTATGTTGTAGCAGAATTTATTTTCAAGTAAAGGTTGGATGAGGTGGGCACTGAGGTCCCTTCAAATAAAAATAATCTGTGATATGGTGCATCCATTATACATTATGGAGCACAAACAACTTAATAAATATTGCATCATTGATTCCCATCCTCATTTTAGGAAATTCTATTGCTTTCCTTTTGTATGCGTAACATGAAACATAATAAAGACTTCCCATCTTCCCCATCTACTGCGTTAACTTCTAGGTGACAGTCTAGTGTTTCTTCACAACTCTTCTAGCTTAGAGAGTTAAGATGTAGGTGCAAAGGCAACATTTCCTCACAGGCAAAATTAGAAATTTTATATATATATATATATATGTACATACATATACATATATACACATATGCATGTATATATAATTAAAAATTATTTAAATGTAGGAAAAAAGGCAAATGCCAGAGCTTTTCTTTTTGTTTTTGTAATGTACATAATGGATAGATTTTACTTAAGTCAAAATTCAAAACCTTTCAGAACTACATTCCTAGACAGTAATTATAGGCTCAGACTCAAAAATATATACATATTGCCTTTTTTTTCACAAAAAGGTCTAAAATTTTAATTTCTTGAGAAATATTCTGACTCTTCCAAAATTTAAATTTCACAAAAACTGTTAAAACAGGGGACCAAGAAAAAGACTCAGACATTTTTGGCATGGATTCCAGGGAGCTTTGTTGACTTATCAGGGATACATTAGCAAAGTTAAAACATAATTATTGAGAATTCAGAAGATTTCTCTACAGATTATAACTATTTTAAGGCACATCAGATTTAGGGTCTAAAACTACCTGATATTATGTCTCTAAATTGTAGGGTAACACTTTTGTCTTTTTCATCTGCAGACAGAATTGAATAAAGCTAAAAAACAGACTACTATAAAAAAGTCACATTTATTCTTCAGAATTAGGAAGCCAAGGAAATACTGAAAGAATGGAAATTTCAAATTAATCAAAACATGTATGTAATCTTTTCATGGCTCAATGGCCAAGATAATTTTGAATGATTCACTTTAATGCTGGGCCTGCCAAGCATTGCTAATGTGAAAAATGTATATACTGAAAACTAAATATCTGTCTTTTCCTTCTGTCTTGATTGAATGTCTTATATAGAATTAGAATCTTAGGTTAAGTACATATTTTTACAGTAACTATTAGAGAAACTATAATATACTTTTGTCACTGGTCAAAGAAACAGTTAAAAGCAGTTATTTATCAGATAAAATACATAAAGAAAAAGAAATAATTTTCATCAAAGGCCATTGATTTGGTGAGATTAAAAAAACAAAAACCTTGGAAGAGGTTGCCTCTAATCTTGTATTTGAGACTTCTCAAAATCTTTGAATTCAATATTTATTTAGTGAGAGGTGGGGGAGGAAGGGGCCAAAGTGGGAGGAGACTAGATAACCTCATCTCTTAACAGTTCTAATATTCTATGATTCAGCTTCTTTAATGTACCCACTTATCTAAAAGCTCTTTTCCAGCACTTAAATTCTTTAACCCTAAAGGTTGTGATGATTTGGGAACATGTAAGTAAGAAAAGTAGTTTTGTTTTTGTTTTTGTGTTTTTTTGTGGGGCAATGAGGGTTAAGTGACTTGCCCAGGGTCACACAGCTAGTGAGTGTCAAATGTCAGAGGCTGGATTTGAACTCAGGTCTTCCTGAAACCAGGGCCAGTGCTTTATCTACTGTGCCACCTAGCTATCCCAAGAAAAGTAGTTTTTACTGGTATGAGTAGTGTGTTTAGTATATTTGGTTAACAATGACATTTTTATATTTCTTTTTTTAAATTATGCAAGTATTTTATTATTTTCCAGTTACATGTAGAGATAGTTTTCAACATTTGTTCTTATAAGATTACTAGTTTCAAATTTTTTCCGTCCCCTCCCTCTCTCCCCTCCCCAAGACAGCAAGTAATCTGATATAGGTTATATATGTACAATAACATTAAACATATTTCTGCATTAGTAACAATGAGATTTTTAATAAGCCATCAAAGCCTAAATGATCCCTTGACAGGTATGTTGCAGGGGGATATTTGTTCAGATACTAGTCACATTAGAAAACCTCTGAGGTGCTTTCCAACTGAGATTCTGTGGCCTCAACTTAGAAGGCTGAAGTATCTTACATGTGTCAGGCACTAAATAAATGTTTCTTGAATGCCTTATTGAAGGCAATATTTGGTCCCTCAACTGGTCTTAGAACCTGAAAAAATATGTGGTTAGGGTATTTTAAAAGTGTTTTTATTAGAAAAACTGTGATCATATTTCAATCTGTGATCTCTAAAATGCAATACTACATGAAATTTGAAACTATGCCTGAAATTTTCAGCTACTGAAATATTTTTTGTATATTGCTGTTATGCGCTGCAGTGGAAAGGTGCTGGGTTTTGAGTCAAAGGACTTGAGTTCATATCCTCATTTATCTATTTACATGACCTCGGGCATCACTTAGTCTCAGATGTGAAATGAGGAAGGTAGATTATATGGCATCTAAAATCCTTTACAGCTCTAGATTTCAGCTCTTATCACATCTGCTGAAGACCACTAAATGGCACAGTAGATAGAGGGCTGGTCTTCAAGTCAGGAAGACCTGAGTTCAAATTTTACCTCAGACATTTACTAGCTGTATGATTCCAGGCAAGTTACTTAACCTTTGTTTGCCTTGTTGATATTTGTCTTTCGTTCTCAAAGACCTTGACATTGGGGAGGTGATGTCATGACTTGCAGTGAATGGGATTTAAGTGAGGGAGCTGTGGAAAGTCACCAGCCTCACTCTCTCCTCCAGAACCTCTGGGTCCACTGGCAAGATATATATCAGGGTGACTGGAGATGGCCCTGTATGTTTGAGGCAATTGGGGGTAAGTGACTTGCCCAGGGTCATACAATTAGTGAGTGTCAAGTGTCTGAGGCTGAATTCAAATTCAAGTCCTCCTGACTCCTGGGCCAGTGCTCTATCCACTGCACCACCACTCTATTTGCCTTAATTCACTGGAGAAGGAAATAGAAAACTGCACCATTTATCTTTGCCAATACTAGCTAGCGCTCTTTCCTGTGGACTCTGGTGGAGAAGGGAGCTAGAAATGTGCTCTCCCTTTAATAATAGATAGATGAATCTAGGCCTTTCTCTTTCTCTTCATCAAATTCTTATTCTCCTTAATAACTGCTTAAAAGTCTAACTCTTGCTAAAGCTTATAATTTATTGGCAACCACTCTTTAGATATTTTAGACAGACTAGCTAGAATTTTAGTCCCTTACCCAAATATGGTGAGGAAAGAGTTTAAAGGCTGGGGAAAAGAGTTTAAAGTCAAAAAAGCACTGTGCAACTTCCCCCAAAATGATACATCTCACTCCCACCCTCCTGTTCAATTCTAGGCCCAACTTATTGTCCACGCAGTGTCTCTCCAAGATAAATGAAACCATTGTTCATTCAACTGCATATGATGGTTAGGACAACAGGCATTCCTTCATCCACATAGTTTTTCCAGTGTAGATAATTACATTGAACACTCCTGAGTGAGTATGGATCTTATGTAGGATGTTACAGGGTTTGATGCAATCAGAACAAGGGCATCCACAAACAGAGCATCTGGAGAACCTTATGATTACGTGTGAATCTTGCTTTTATTTTCAATCTGCACTGAATATCCTACGTGAAAGTGAAAAACTCATCTCCCTATTTTATCCCTCCCTTGATAATAATCAGAGGGTCACAGAACAAATTTATCTCTGTTATTAAATCATCCAAGGAATCTTGTATTATTTTCTCAGAGACACCTATACACAATATACACAATATTTGACACCCATAGTCCCCTGACCTTGAAACGAAGGAAAAAAAGTACATTTTTTCAACTTTTCTCTGGAGTGAAGCTTGGTCATTATAGTTACAGTGTTCAGTGTCATTTTATTGTTCATTTCATTTACACTTTTGAGTATATGTTTTCCTGGTTCTGCTTACTTTACTTGTTATCATTTTATCTAAGTCTTCCTATGTTTCTTTGAATGCTTTCTATTCATTATTTTTTATGGCAAGGTAATATTTCACTACATTCAGGCACCACAATTTCATGAGCAACCATCTTTTGTTATTAATGGTCTATATTTTGTTTTTGGATGTTTGTTACCACAAAAAATACTGCTAAAATATTTGATGCATTTGGGACGTTGGTTTTTGTCTCTGACCTCCCTGGGGTATATAATTGCCTAAGAATTAGGATTGAACAAATGGAAGCCAGTGACTTTATGAGAAACCAAGACACAATAAAGCAAATCCAAATGAATAAAAAAATAGAGGGCAATGTGAAATATCTTCTGGGAAAAACTGCTGACCTGGAAAATAGGTCCAGGAGAGATAATTTGAAAATTATTGGTCTACCTGAAAACCATGATCAAGGAAAGAGCTTAGACACCATCTTCCAAGATATTCTCAGGGAAAATTGCCCTGAAATTCTAGAAGAAGAAGGTGAAATAGAAATTGAAAGGATCCACCGATCACTTCCAGAAAGAGATCCTAAAAGGAAAACTCCTAGGAATATTATAGCCAAATTCCAGAGCTCTCAGGTCAAGGAGAACATATTGCAAGCTGCCAAAAAGAAAGAATTCAAGTACTGTGGAGTCCCAGTCAGGATAGCACAAGATCTAGCAGCTTCTACATTAAAGGACCAGAGGGCTTGGAATATGATATTCCAAAGGGCAAAGGAAATGGAATTACAACCAAGAATCACCTACCCAGCAAAACTTATCATAATCTTTCAGCAGAAAAAAATGGGACTTTAATGAAAAAGAAGACTTTCAGATATTTGTGATGAAAAGAGCTGAACTGAATGGCAAATTTGACTTTCAAATACAAGACCCTAGAGAACCATAAAAAATTGGAGCTGGGGTAATACAGTGGGTGACTGTTTTGTGTCTGGGGCCGAGGTTTGGCTGGGATCCCCCGGGTCCAGGGGTGATGCTTTGTCCACTGTGTCACTTAGTTAGGTGATGACATCTTTAGGGTTAAATTGAGGGGTGAGGGGAATGCACTGGGGGAGGGGGGAGGGCAGAGGTGAAATCCTACATGAAAGAAACAGGAAAAGGCTTATGGAGTGGGGGAAGAGATGGGAGAGGAGCAGGACAGTAAATTAATTTTACACTCATCAGAAAAGGCTCAAAGACCTTAAACTCATCAGAGCTGCCTCAAGGAGGGACTAATAGACACACACAACTGGGTGGAGTAATATATTTAATCTGGGCAGTAAATGAGCCTAACACTCATCAGAATTGGCTGGAAGACCTCAATCTCATTAGAATTGGCTCAAGGAGGGAATAATGTACACACTCTCTAACCCTGCAGGAAAATAGGAGAGGATGGAAATAAAGAGAGAGGGGCAAAAGAAGGAAGGGCAGAGTGGGGGAGGGGACAGACAGAAGCAAATTCCTTTTGAAGAGGGATAGGATGAAAGAAGATGGATAATAGAATAAATATCATGGGGAAGGGAATAGGATGGAAGGGAAACAGTTAACAATAGTAATCATGAAAAAGAGAAAAGGGGGAAAAATTGTACAACAAATATTTATAGCAACTCTTGGTGGAGGCTAAGAATTTAGAATCAAGGGAATGTCCATCAATTGAGGAATGATGGAAAAAGCTGTGCTATAGGATTGTAGTGAAATGGTCTTGTGCTATAGGAAATGACAAACAGGATGATCCCCAAAAAACCTGGAAAGACTAATGAACATTGATGTATAGTGAAGTGAGCAGAGCTGGGAGGACATTGTGCGTAGTGACAGCAGTATTGTTCAACGAACAATTGTGAATGACTTAACTACTCTCAGCAGTGCAATAATCCAAGACAATCCCAAGGAACTAATGAGGAAGCTTACTATGCACCCCTATAGAAAGAACTGATAAAAAGAACACTTGTAGATTGTACATATATAACCTGGTTGTGATCTTGCAGAGGGGAGAGGAAAGGGAGGGACGGAGGGAGAAAAATTTGGAACTCTAAATCTTATGAAAAATGAATGTTGAAAACTATCCTTACATGTAACTGGAAAATAAAATAAATGTTTGTTGCAAATAAAAAAAAAGATTTTTAAACAGAGAAACTCTGTATGTAAAATTTTAAACTGTCCATATGTATAAATTTTTATGTGACACACACATAAAAACTACATACCAAGAGAAACATTTTCCAAATACTGTCTCCAAAGTACATATTTCTTTAATAAAACAGTTACTTTTCCACTTATTGTTAAAATGTTAACTCTGCCTAATATCTAATATTCACAAGGAATTAACAAAAATATACAACACCAAAGACCTTTCTCAGTGGATGAATGGACAAAAGGTATGAGTAATTCTCCATAGAAGAAATGCAAACTGCTAACAACCAAATGAAAGTGTTCCTCATCACAAATAATACAAGACACGTAAAACACGTCTCAAGTTTCATCTCCCACCCAGATAAAATGTGGAAATAATTAATGTTGGAGGGGCTATAGAAAGACAGAATTTCTAATTAAATTATTGATGACCAACCATTCTGAAATGTGATTTGGAAATATGCTTTTAAAAGAGAGAATAAAATGTCCATACTCTTTCATCTAAAGATCTCCTTCCTATTCATACACCCCAAGGAGGCCAAAGATAGTAAGAGAGATCACAAATATACCAAAATATTAACAGCAATACTTTTCTTAGATGGTAGAAAAAAACTGGAAACAAAGTAGGTGTCCATTGATCAGAGAATGGATAACAAATTGTGGTACTTGACTATAATGGAATATTACTGTGCCATAACAAATGGATGATTTTGAAAAATTCAGAGAAACATGAGAAGATTTCATTGAAATGATGCAGAGTGAAGCAACCAGAACAAGGACCCCATATAAACAATTCCAACAATATAAACAGGAAGAAAGAAAACAAAATAGAAAGAATATGGTGTCATAACATTGAAGCTTGGCTGGATGTAAGGGGAAAAAACTTAATAATTAGAGCTAAGAGTGACATGGACTACCTCCAGAAATGGTAGATTTCACTGGAGATTTTTAAGCCGAGGATAAATGAATACTTATTGGTAATGTTGTAAAGGAGATTCTTATCCAGCTACAAGTTGGAGTAGATGACCACTGAGGGCCCTTTTATCTTTTAGATTCTAGAATATAGTGATTGTTCATGACACATGGCTATTTCACAATGTAATTAACATTATCACTGAGGGAGAAATAGTAATGAACCAGAGAGGTGATAAAAACTGGAAATGAGATTTCCAGCCAAGATGCCTGCTTGAACAGAAGGCAGACTCCTCAGTTCTCACATACTTATTCTTGCAAAACCCTGTACTTTCCACCAGGCCAAATAATGATCAATAAATCCATTAAGAAACTATAGCAAGAGGATTTTTTTTTACCCCAGAACTGCACAAAAGGCCATCCAGAAGCCCGAGGTCAGTGGGAAAGGGGGCTGCCAACAAAACCAGGTATACAGCAGTATAGCTCCCAGCACAAACAGAAAGGAGCCAGAGATATCTGTAGTCTACAAGACTCCATGTCTGGATGAATTAAGAGCTGAGGACTCTTTGGAGACAGCCCAAGAATAGGATCTTTGGAAACCTTGGGAAGCAAGGTATTGCAGCACTTGGAGCAGGCCAGGCCAAGCCCAGGGGCTCTGAAGCTCCTTATATTCTGTAATGAGATGCCAGAGAGAGTCATCAAGGTTTAGCACTTTGAACCTCAAGAATTTATGGGTGCCTAATCCTCGGATTTGGACGTCACTAGAATAGTCTAGGTGACTGTATGATGAGACCAAAAAAAAAAAAAAATGGAGGGCTGACTACCTCACCCCGAAGCACAGTAGGAAGTAGATTCTGGCTCTGGCACGAAGCCTCAAAAAAAAAAAAGAACACTGAATATATATGTATGTACACACACACACACACACATATTACTGAAGATCTAGAAATCTTCTAAAGGGGGTGAGTTCAAGCAGAGGCTCAAAGGAAAAAATCAATTTTCCCCACAAGGACTACATGAATATCTAGAAGAAATAAAGCAAGAGATTCTTGAAAAATGAAATAAAATCTCTCAAAGAAAGAACTGAAAGGAGATTGAAATACTTTGGAAAATAAAGTGGTATACTTTATGAAGAAATGAGCTACTTAAAAATTAAGATAGATCAAATATAGAAACCAATGCCTCCAAAACAATAAGAAATATGTGGTAAAAAGTTTTTAACAGTCGGTTAGTGAATCCGTATTGACGCCAGTTTTTAAAGGACCACCCTTTCGGGGAGGAGACCGACGGCCGTGCATGGGCTACCCACGCCAGTCTGGCTGCTAGGCACTCCACTTCCGGGGTGCGAGCTTAAAAGGCAAGGAGAGCTGGAAAAAAAAGACCCTACTTCCGTTCTCTCCTTGCCTTTTAAGCTCCCTCAGCGTCTTTGTGTGTGCAGCGCAAGTTAGCGGACAGGGAGAGCCGAAAAGATGGAGGTTGGACTCGGCCCAGCTCGCCGTAACAGCACGTGCTTGACGCGGCTCTCCCCCTCAAAGGTGGCCTTGGGTTTTGGTGAGTTTTATACGGAATATATTGACTAAACTTAGACTTAAAACGATTTGTTTTGTATTTCTACTTTCCTATCCCTCTAATCAACATCACCTTGTAATTTCCAAACAATAAAAGCTCTAACTAGAGACCAGAAGCTTCTTCCATTTACTAGTCTGGGAGATAAAGAAGGGAAAGGTTAGAAAGGGGAGGTTAATGCTCTAGTATCCAATTTTAAATCTCACAAATATCAGAACAAAATAAAAAACATTTTAAAAAATAAAAATAACCAGATAGCTGATATCAAAACAACTAACCTGTCAAGGAGAAAAAATTTAAGAATTACTGGATTCCCAAAAAACCATGATTAAAAACAAGCCTAGCCAATTTATTTGAAGAAATAAAGGGAAACTGCCCCAATCTATTAAAACCAGAGGGCAAAGTAAAGACAGAAACAATCCACTGATGACCTCCTGAGAGGAACCCCAAACAAAGAGTTCTAGGAATATCATAGTCCAAGTCCAGATCTCCCACATGGGGGAAGATATATTGCAACTATCTAGGAAGAAGCCATTCCAGCACCATGGTGCTATGTCAGGATTATACAGATCTGGCAACTAAAGATAACTTTACAACCAAGAATAAATTACTCTGCAAAGCTAAGTATACAGGAAGGATAACATCGTTAATAGAATAAAGGACTTAAAAACTTAAAAAAAAAAAAACAGAACTAAGTAGAAATTCTGAAATACAAGGACAAGACTCAAGAGAAATCCAGAAAGATAAATTTGTTTGAGCAATTGGAAGGAGTTGTATGATGTTGTGGTACTAGTATGCCAATAGGGGAAAAAGAAATGTTTCCATTTAGAACCATAATTTCTTCAAAGTGCATTGATGAAGTTGAATAAGAATAGAGACCTGGGGAGTGAATTTGTTCTATTCCAAGATCTTGAAGGGGGGAGGGGAGGTAGGGAGATGAGAGGATAAAAGAAATAGACCATTGTAGAAAGGAGGAGGAAAGGGTAAAATGTGATCTCTCTCATAATTGGGCTGTGTGAGAAGAGAAGAATATAAAAACATGAAGGAAGGGATGGGGTGGGGGGAGTATACAACGGGTGAACCTCATTTTCTATGAAATAGATAAAAAAGGAGTCAACATGTGCATGCATGCACATACAAATGTAGATTTTTTGTTTAGAAATATATCAGTTTTAACAGGGAAACAAGAAAAGTTGGGAAGGGGAGGAAGGGTTAAAGTTTTGACAGTAATGTGTATAATTTATTTTATACTTTTTAACAAGTAAAAGTAGTATAAAATGAAAATGAGCAGTTTCATCAAGAATCTTCTTTTATAGTCTGCTGTGTGTGGGGAAATATTCCTTTTTGGTATTGAAGTTCAGAGTGACAAAATTAAATGGAAAAAAACTGGAAAGGTCCCAGTTTTTCAAAAAAAGGAGCAGGGCGGGGGGGGGGGGAAGGAAGCAAGTAGACACTACAAATTATAGGCCTGTGAATCTAAGATGAATTCTAAACAGAATTTTAAAATGCATTATTAACAAACATTTATTAAACCCCTACTATATGTAACATATAGTACTAAGCATGGGAGTTACAAAGACAGAAATGAAATAGTCCTTGCCTTCAGTGAGTTTATAATCTACTTGGGTCCTACTCTAATTAAACTAGTAATTACAATGCAGATAATTGAATATAAAGTATATATAAAGTAAATAGGAAGGAATTTGTGTGTGTATGTGGGGGGGGGCACTGGGAAGGGAAATAGTAACTTGTTAGAAATATATATGACCAAACAACAACAACAAAAAACCCAGCAACAACAAAAAGAAAGAAATATATATGACCAGAAAAGGAGATGCATGTATCCTACAATCCTACACATAGAAAGAATGTGGGATAAGAAATAACTTAAATGTTGTACTGGTATCCACAAAATATTAAGGGTATCTAGTAGATGCTAAATTTTTGGAACCTGCAGTGATATACTGCATGATTTCTACTGCTTCATTGCATAACCTTCACGAACCTGAATAAAGCTGGGCTTCTTAAGGATAACCTTTCTATAATTTCTAGAGAAAATGATTTGATTCTGAATCACTATCATAAAGCCCCATTTCTAAAAACAAATCTACATCACTCAGTCATTTGTTTGACACTTTGTCGACATACTGTTGGCTGAGTTTGTGTGAATGTTGCTGTTCTAATAGAGTCTACCTGAAGATAAATTACTTATTAATAATTATTTTCATTATAATGTGAAATTGGCATCTACTACAAAAATTCAGGAACAAAGGACTTAGCTGGAAGGAAGTTTAGAGATGAGTCTAAACCCTCATTTTATAAATGAAACCTAGAAAGATTAAGAGACTTGTCCAAGGTCACAAAGATAATACATAGCCATTAACTAAGCACGACATGTTTGCTTAGTTTGTATCTCGCCTATAAGATCTGCAAAGACTTTAAGCTGGTTTGCTTTGACTAGAACAAACTAGCAAAAAGAAAAAGCTATAAATTAAAAGTATAAATAGGTTATAACACATTAAATATCCTCCCTCTGCCACCTTACACTTTGGTGCTAAAACATATGTTCTGCCACCTGCAGATAAAAGTCACACACAGTGTATATTCTGTCAAGAATTACTCGTTTCAAGGATGGCTGATGATTTTGGACACTAGCACTTAAGAAACCTTCAATCTGGCAGTTTCATCCCTATACACTTACTGAAGCATTCCTATCGCCTAACTCATATAAGTTTTGTGACAACCAAAAAAAAAAAAAGTTCCTAGGGGTAGTTTTATTTTGTTGTGTAGTTTTTACCCCCCATTTGTTTTTTTGAGTCTCAAGGAGAAGCATCAAAAGGTAATTTAGCTTCAACATAAACACTCTAAAGAGCATTGAGGAAACTTTTGTCAAAGTGTGATATAGATTGTTATTTTTTTTAAGTCTTCATAAGGATATTTGGCTATTTTATTCAAATATTCCTTCTTATAAATTTACATAGGGAAGGATGAGCAGTAGTAGTGCTCAAAAAACTGAAGTCAGGAAGACCAAATTCTGGACAATCTCACTGTTTTAGCTTCTTTATCTTTGCAATATCTTGATCTATTCTCAGGCATAAGGACCAATTAATATTTATAAATCATAAAGTCCTATGTAAATGTGTTGGGGATCTATAAAGGGAGTCCCAAAATTCTTTGTTCAGTTTTAAGCTTTAGTAGCTTGATCAGTAAGATTTTTTGGACACCGTGTATTGTCCCCTAAAAGATTTCAGTTTTTAAAAATCTAGTTACAGAATATTTTTGGATAACAGTCAATTTGCTTTACTAATTTAAGTCCTTATGTGATATTTCAAGTAGGCATAGTAACTTGCTGTAGGCACCAAGAATTTTGGAAGAGTTAATCATCCTTTGGATCACTCTTTCTTTGAGCTGTATTATCATTTTTTAATGAATTTCTAAAAATGTTATTCCTAATTAAAGAACTCACTTGAAATAAGGACTTTGTTGTCATCTGTGTTTGGTCTGAATCACATTTTAGGGGCTTCCCCCACCCCCACAGGACTTTTGTTTCCTATTGGGAGTTATGGTTCATTGGCTTTGTCTTTATTCATGGCACAGGATGATTCTACTTTCCAGAATTCTTCATAATGGGCATGAAATGTCTTGTAAAACTTCTTTTATTGAAGACTGCCAAGATGGTGACCCTCATATAATCACTTGGTCAAATGAAAAGCTTCTCTCACAATTATGTACACTGGTAATTGGAGTTTTCCACTAAATATGAATGTGGAGTTGCCATGGCCCAATAATTCATCACCCAATGACCAACACATTGAGTCTCTTAGAAAGACTGGTTTTCTGACAGTAGACACAGGACTCTACTCCAAGTCTCTCTAGCGTGCATAACATTTTCTTATATGCTACATTAGGTTGCCACAATGACTGCCCATATAGTATAGGAAAAGGTTTTATATTTTTTCCTATATCTATAACTCTCCAATTACTTGCTTGCAAAACTTTTGTTCTCAAGAAGTTTCTAATTATCCATCAAACTTCCCTGATACCTCAAACCATGGGTAGAGTGCTGACCTTAGGGTCTCAAAGGCTCTGGCAGTACAGCCAAAGCTCTATTAGATCCTACCAAGCTAGAAAGCCTATGAATATAGGCTTTGTGACATTAGTTTGCCTGGAGTTCTTTCAGAGATGTTCATCATTCACTGGTCACAGGGATGAATTTTTTGGCTTCATCAAATTTTAAACACCATCCTTGAAGAAGGTAGTGTAGCACAGTACAATGAATATTGGTTTAGAGGTTGGAGGAACTGGGTTCAAATTCTGTTTTTGATGGTCACCTCCTGTGCGACGTTTGGCAAGTCACTTAACCTCTCTGGGACTCAGTTTCAAACTATCACATGTAAAATAAAGAAGTTGGACTAGATGACCTCTGAGGTAGCTTTCAGCTTTAGATTTGTGATTCTATGAAATTGGCATCTGGGGAGGGAGTAGCACACAAATGAAATTCAAAGGCCCTTGAATTATGAAAGAGCCTAAGAGGATTTTACTGTATTTACACTGGGCATAGCAATAAATTATTTTGTTCAGAACATTCTTAATATGGAGCTAAAATGTTCTAAACAGGCTATACAACATATATGGAAAAAAAATGAAGCCTTTAGGGAAAAGTTTCATAATATGAAAAGGTCACACCTACCCCTTCCCTATTATACAACCTTCCCCATCCCTGCACCTCGCCCCCCAATTAGGCATTAATGCAGCTTAGCACTGGAAAACACCAAATTTGGAGCTAGCCAGGCCGATAGGTGAAAATTATGCACAAAATAAAAATATTAAATGTACCCTCATTAATGCAAACATCATTCCAAAGATAGGAATGTAGATGGTTGCAATCCCTTTAAGTAATCTTGCTAAATTTTGTCACAACACATGTTACTGTGGTTCTACACTTACCTTTGCACTTTGTTGTATATAGCAGAGCAACATAATTAACCACTGGAAGGTAGTGTTTACATTAGTTCTCAAAAGGTTAAGAAGCTGATTATAGCTAAAATCAGCTTTGCCTGAGGCTTCAGTGGCTCTGTGTAATCAAATTAGACAAGCAGGGCACAGTGTCACCTAACACAAACCAGTGGCACCTTTCTTCTTTGCTCTGACCTTTCTCTCTCTCTCTTTTTTTGAAGTAGAGGACCAACTTGTGTTTTAAGCTTTTCCCAGACACTTAAAAAAATGTTTGTATATAATAAATTCAGAAGATTTTTTTACCAGAAATTCACCTAATTTTCAAGAATGAGAAAATAAGATCATATAAAGAAAGACATGAAAGGTGGCTTCAATTTTGCTTTTTGGGGAGTATTCGTCTAAATCTGTTGAGGTTGGGGACGCTCTTTGAACAGTGATTCCTAAATAGTCAGGAGACGATGGTGACAAATGCCAAAATCTTCAGAATTACTTGATATACTGCTGACATATTCTAGCCTTGGACCTATTTTCAGTTCATTTCTAAAACTGCAGAACGGTTTCTCAACTTCCAGAAGTACTCAAAGTACTTGATATAAACATGACAGAAAAAGCATTAGCATTTCTAAGAAGCTATGGGTAGTAACCCACTCTATGAAGTTACAGTTCATCCTCTCTACTACACAGTTGTATTCTTTGAAGTCAGGCAAGGTGAATGGGATAATGGATGTATTTAAGTAGGAGGTTTAATAAGGTAGAGAGAAGAACAAACCAGCTTCACTTCAGAGACGGTCTTTCTACAAGACTGCGTTCTATATTTAAATGTATCAGTACCTTTCAAATCTTACTACCTTTGAACACAAAAGGGACAAAATTATAAACACTAAAGGAATATGAAAAGAAAAAGCAATGGAAAATTTAAACAAAAATCTAAAACATCATTATGAACTAATGTTACAATGGCAGGTAATAGTAGCTGAATGTTTAGGCAAAAAAAAAAAAAAAAGAGCATATTTACCACTGCGGGCTGAACTACGGAAATAATATAAGCAATCTTGCAAATGAGCAATCAGAAGAAAATTAATTTTTCAGATGATCACTTATTTTAAGCAATAAAATTACAACTTATTTTAATTCACTATGTCATTAGTCAATTAAAAACCTAGAACTTTTTAGAAGAAACCAAGAACCTTTGTTTTTATGATTAGACAATTCCTAATAATCCAGCAGCACTTAACAAATTCACATTTGGTTAGCTTGCCTTGCCTAGCTGTATATCACATTTCTGTGCTGCAAGCTGTGCAAATATATATATATATATATATATATATATATATATATATATATATATATATATATATATATATATATATATATATATATATATATATATATATGCCAAGTTTAACAAAAGGACAGGAAACATGATGTTCTCTTATATTTTCAATGAACCTCAAATGGCTCTACTGTTCATAGTCATTGCAATTTATGGTAGAGAAATGTATTCATCAATGAAAAAATTCTACAATGGAATGAATTATATAAATTCAGAGCTGAAGTTCTGCCTGATTCCATAATAACAATTTATTTCAAACATTCTGACATTCTGATTCAGTGTGCATAGTACAAACAGCTATTCACAAAGCACATTTTTTTTTAACTGAAGGAAAAAAGTATGTTCTTTAGACTGAAGATACATGTACCATCTATTTGTACTGGGTATTTTGATATATGCAACTAATTTATATCTAGGCAATTGGCTTCTAATTCCTCTTTTCACATGTCAAATCCAAAATGAGAAGATATATCAATTGAACAAATGCGTTAGAGTACATAACTCGTGGACTCTGGGTGGGGAGAGGGAGGAGACAATGAGATAATGCATTTGTTAATTGTTTCAGGATTTCTGTATTTTACATCTTCTTTTCCTGCTACAGAAGTATATTATGTGTGCCACTAGATTAGGATAAAAATGCTAAGAATGAAGAAGGAGTGGTCATGACCAATAGGTCAATACAGAGCTATGCCACTTCTGCCTTCTCAACTCAGCGATGCGGAACTAAGTGTGGCAAAACAGCCAGAAAGTTGGAAGTGAGCCAAAAGATTCAGAATCCTGTTGCCAAACTCATTCTCTCCTCCCCTTTTTTGAGAAAAGAAAATTGCCTTCAAGAATCTGTGAAAGGACTATACACATGTAAGAAAAAAAAATTTTTTTAAGCTGAACAATACACAGACCCAGAGGAATTAACTTAAACATATGGGAACTTCTTTGAGTGGTAATGATTCTTCATTGCAGTGAGAAGCATTAAATGGATTAGTGGCACTTAGCTCAAGAGCATGTCACTGATCAGTGCTGGATGTATAAACTGTTATATAAAACACACTCGGAGAATCATACTTGTTCTTAACTTTCTATTAATGTCATTTATAAGACAAATTTTATTCACAGATTAATGTACCATTTAAATCAGTCTAGGCATAAAATCTCCAATCAGAAAATAACAATGTAATGATTTTAAGTGCTGGATAATATTAATACTGCTGTAAATGATCATTTTAGTACATTTCAACCTTTCTGTTTCAACATGGGGGGGAGGGTATAGAGCAAGGCACAAGATAGAGCAGTTGAAATGCTGCATGTTTCTAGGAAATCAAGAATGCCAACTTCTGAGTTCCTTTGGAATTCAAAGGAAAAAATAAATTAAGATATATTTAGGTGTATAGTGATCCATTAAAGCTATCGACTATAATGAATGCATGCCACTAAGTTGCAGAGCAATTCTCTGCACGAAAACTGGAAATCATTAGGGGAACCCTGGAAATTTGTATTATCATCCTCCCTGGTCTTTTTTTTCTTCTTTAAAGAAAGCTGGTACAAGTGCCCCCCCCCCCCCGGAAATGGCTTATGAAAACCTAGTTTAAAATGCTACTGATTTCCAAGCTATATGGAAGTTCAAATGTTTTCCTATTGTTCTTCTCTTTGTTTTTACTTTCTGTAATGTTCAACAGTCATCTATGGTTGCAGAAGACCTACTCCTAAGGTGACTCATCCACTAAAGACCCTGAGCTTCAGGAAACTATAAAGGATCTGCAATGAAGGGACTACACATCTAAGAATCTAAGCAGATCTTTTAGCCACCTAGAGTCTTAGATTAAAGGTGCTGTAGGCTTGAGATCCTGGGAAATTTTAGAGAACTCAGTGGGTGTCCAGACATGAGGGAGAATCACATGCTCTGCCACCAGGCTGAAGCTGAAAACAGGTTATAGTACTAGAGAGTGTTGAAGATCACCAGTTGTTCCAAGAGATACAATTTTAGCTTCATTTAGGTGTTCTATGCAACCAATTCTATCAACTCCTTTATTTGTCTCTCCAAGGAAGAACTGAGTTGTCATCTTTTCATTTGCCTTCAACTTCCTTACATCTTTTCATAGTTTCATTTACATTATTAATATTAATATTGATATGGTTCAGTTCCTCAATAACACATTAACTTATTGGTTGTTGAACCAGGATCTCATATTTATTGCACAAATAGTTATATTAGTAGTTACAGATTTTCTAGAGATTGTGAATCTTAGCATCCTGTGCCTTTTGTTTCATAACTCTGACAATATCAGTGTAGAAAATAGAAAGGGGATGCATAGGACTCAAGGTCATTCTGCATTTCTATCTGTTTCATGGATTTCTATCTGATTCATGGACTGGTTAAGCCAAAGAGTTTATTATCTAGTGGCTAAACAATTTGTGATAAGCCTTTCTAGTTAGCTACACTGTTTGTTGGATAGCAGATGGAGTCTTTCAAGGGCAGAAAGAATACTGCCGAGCAGAGACCATATTTAAAGCCTAGATATTTGTTCAAATCACAACAAGATCTCAATAGCCTTTTGTAGGTATATGCCTGAAACCAACTGTCATTGAGAACTGAATAGAAGGAGACTGGGCTGTATCACATTTGAGAAATTATACAGTTCTCAATAATTCCTAACTTGCTGTCACCAAAGACCATGTCTTTAAATACCAATATGCTTCTTGTGATAGTATGCTACTTCAAATCATGGAACACCAGAACCTCAGAAGAATCAAATTACAGAGCAACGGAAATATGAAGTAGGTTTTCTATCCTTTGGTGCTCTACCATTCTCCTCTGAAACGACCTGTTACCACCAAACAACTCTTTATTCTAAATCTCTCCACTCTTGTTTTCAGATCTCCAGATCTATTCTAGTTATCTATGGAACCATCTGTTCTTTTTCTTTTTTTTCTTCCTTCCTTCTTCCTTTCTTCCTTCCTTCCTCTCTTTCAGTCTCTGTCTCTGTCTCTCTGTCTTTCTTTTTGGTGGGGCAATGAGGGTTAAGTGACTTGCCCAAGGTCACACAGCTAGTGAGTGTCAAGTGTCTGAGGCCGGATTTGAACTCAGGTCCTCCTGAATCCAGGGCAGGTGATTGATCTACTGTGCCACCTAGCTGCCCCCATCTGTTCTATTGTTACCAAACTCCCCTTTAATCTACATCTCTTAAAATTTTTGCAACCACCTTTTGCATGTTTTGGTACCAATAGAAACCTAGTTGATTTTGGAAGACACTGCATTCCTGGCTACTCTATGCAATAGTAGACGCGCTTTCATTTATACCCTGTAGATATCCTATATTAGGAGGCAGAATAGACATATTCCTTCTTCCTCACTGCCCCTTCCAATTCAACTCCTTGCCATCAATACTCAGTAATTTCATTCCATTAAGGGTTACTCCATCTCTTTATGGACCCAGTCCATATTGAAGTAATTAAGAATTTCAAGTCATTCTTCTTCTTCCTCCTCCTTCTTCCTCCCTCCCTCCCTCTCTCCCTTCCCCCCCCCTCTCTCTGTCTCTGTCTCATATTTAACATACTATAAACAGTCCTGAACTCCACCTTAACCTCAGCCATCATGCCTTGGGAAATAGCAATGCATTTTTGAATACTCTGGGTTCCTAGTTCATTAGTCATCATAACTCTCATGTCATATCTTTACTCCACTTCAGCTACACACTGGGATGTGTCAATATGTTCTCTTAACATTCTACTCACCAGCTCTGAAACTATCTAAAGCAAAATACCCCTCCCTGGATACCACACACTTCTATATGTTCTCTCCCTTATTAGAATATAAACTGCTTGAAGGCAAGGGACTGGCTATAGTTTTGCATTTGTGTCCCTAGCACTTGAACCTGTGCTTGGTAGATAGAAAGAATGTAGAAATGATTTTTAGTTTATTAATTCTAGTCCCTCCACCTTCTAATTCTCCCAGTCCCTTAGCCCTACTCTGCTTCAATTTCTTCCCTTCTCAGTTTTGACAGTTGACTGGTTCATTTATATATTATCCCATACTCTTGAATCTCTTGCTGTTCATCTCTTTCCAAATCCTTACCCTGGTTTATTTCCTATAATGGTAAGTTAATTTAGGATGAGCAACTCTATTTTGTTTTGAGCCTCCATTTGGTGGCTGAGTAGTTGTTATGTAAGCTCTTTTTTCTGTACTATGGTAAATACTTGTGTATGGTTTGGCAATGACATAAATGTTCCTCATATTTGCTAAACATCTGCTAATAACATGTGCATCCTAGATTTAGTAAATAAGTGATAAGCACTTGCTAATGATATTAGGAAACCAAAGCTTTGATTAATAATTTCCTTTTCTTGTAAGCTTAGGTAATTGCTCACCAATCAGAACACAGATATAATTAGTAAACATACTTAGCCAGAACCATAAGAAACCACTAGAGACCCGAGCAATCAGTTTGTTTCTGGGTTGCTACTAGAACAAGCTCTTGAGTTCCTAGCACTTGGAAAATGAATCATCTTGTGTTTGCTTGAGAGCAGTGCTGATTGATGGAGACTTTCCAGAATGCCACCTTGAAGGGAGACACATGACTTCTGACTGGGAAAATAGGAACATTGTTAGGGGCACTGGTATAAGATATGCTTATGGGGACCACTAGGAATCATGTTGGTGGTTTGCCCATAGGCAGTTCACTGCCACTACCAAAATATCTTATTAATCTCTTGATGCACATGGAAGATATAAATCTATTATGTTCTACCAAAAACAAACAACAAATTAATGATCTCTTTCATCCTATGAAATCTTTTGTTAAAGAAATAAAAATGCCTATTGGACTTGATAAGTGTTAACTCTTAATGTTGTTGTTTCTTCGTTTTCGAAGAGGACTATATATCAAGTGATGTCATGACTTTCAATGAATTGGAATTAAGTGAGGGAAGGCCGCTTCAGGGTCATCAACCTTACTTTCTCCTCCAGAGCCATCTGGGTCCAGTTGCAAGATATACCTCAGGATGGGGCAGCTAGGTGGCGCAGTGGATAGAGCACTGACCCTGGAGTCAGGAGTACCTGAGTTCAAATCCGGCCTCAGACACTTAACACCTACTAGCTGTGTGACCCTGGGCAAGTCATTTAACCCCAATTGCCTCACTAAAATTTAAAACAAACAAACAAAGAAAGATATACCTCAGGATGACTGGAGATGACCCTGGATGTTTAAGGCAATTGGGGTTAAGTGATTTGCCCAGAGTCACACAGCTAGTAAATGTCTGAGGTGACACATGAACTCAGGTCCTCCCAACTTCAGGGCCAGTGCTGTATATACTGTGCCACCTAGATGCTCCTAACTCTTAATATATACCAAGGAAAGATAGAGACTGAAAGCTTCATCCTTGAATGGTGCAATTGAAAACCAGTGGATAGAAAGGATTGCAACAAATATTTTGGTTTCTTCTAGGGAAGACCTGTCAAACATGAACAGATCAAGGATAAGGTTATATCAGAATGTCTTAATGGACTTACAGGCACTCTGAAATCAAAGTCAAATGGGAAGATAACATTTAATGCAATTAATGCCTACACATTACTAGTATAAATGTACACATTTAGAATCATAAAATGTACCATGACAGATTTGGAAAATATCCTGATAATAAACATCCTACCAAAAATGTATATAACACTGCTGAAACACAGGGGCCATCACCCTAAGGAGAGAGAAGGAGAGATGAAAACTTTCTTGTCGACAAAGGAGGAAATGGACAGATATTGTGTGAGTGCATGATAAGTGGGTAAAAAAAACTACAGAAGTACTTTTGGAATCCAAAGATATCACATCACTGCAGTGGTAAAATTCGCTAACAGCTACATGCCATTGGATTGGTAATGTGTAACCAAAAATTAGTTACAATGTGGGTAGAGTCTACAAAATGGCTAATATCTAAGAGAGGAATCAAAAGGCCTTTCCTGGGTGATCTCCATATGAATTGAGTCAAAGGGATGTCAATAGTGAAGCATTAAGTAAATGGCTGAATCACATAGATTTGTTTGTGGAAAAGGAGGGGTTTAGGATGGCAATTCAAGACCAGGTCATCACTAGTGGAATTTACAGATGGGTTATGCCTGAGGATTCTAAGACTTACTGATGAATGCAGATTATCCAACAAAGTAGTGGAAACTTTGCAACACATCACTTCAGGTTACAAAAATGTAGTACCTATACGATAACAAGCAAGACATGACGAGGTAATTAGAATTATGCATCAAAAACTTGCTATCTCTCATGGATTCATTAATCACAAATTTTCATATTATAAATAAAGAGGTGAAAACATCCTTGAAAACTGAACCAATACTTCTACCGGAACTAGTACATTATTATAACCCAAACCGTTGCCCACAATGGCTAGTTCTTATCATCATAACTTAAGAACAAATTTTTTAATAGATGTCACTATACCAAATAATCATAATCTTGAATCTTCATGGAATAAAAAGCTTGGAGATCTAGTGAGGAAATCAAAGTCATGAAGAAATAGGATGAGGGAAGGCAATGAAGGGAACAAACATTAGTAAAGTGCTTACTATGTGCCAGGAACCGTGTTAAATATTCACAAATATTATCTCATTTGATTTTGGCAACAATCTTGGAAGCTAGGTACTCTGATTAACCCTATTTTACAAATGAAGAAACTGAGGCAGATAGTGGTTAAGTGATTTGCCTGGGTCACACAGCAAGTAAGCACCTGAGACAGGATTTGAACTCAAGTCTATCTGACTCCAGGCATAGCACTCTATCCAATATGTTACCAAGTTGCCTCCAGGCAGATACGATCCCAGTCATCTTTTCTGCCAATGGAGTTTCTGCCAAGGATGCTTTCAGTGAGCCTACAGAAGATGAGCTTATAGTCTAATGTTTTTATGTAGTTACAAAAAGCAGTTATTTTATCTACCTGTACAATTATTCATAGAACATTAAAAATAAAAAATAATAGCAGGGTGGTGCCTTGTTCCAGGACTGTTTTTATCTGTAACTCCATCAAACAAGATGAAATGAGATAAAAACAACAAAGTAACCATAATAACACTAATACCCTCAAAGTCTAATCCATCACCCATGCTGTGAAGGAGAAGCAATGGCAAAGCAGGTGAACATAGCAGGATGAGATCCCAACTGGTCATGCCCGTCCCCATGCCTGAAATGTCCTCCCACCTCACCCATACTTCCTGGCTTGTTTGAAGGCAGCTCAAATGCCACTTTCTCTCACAAAGGCTTCCCTGGTCCCGACTGCTGCAGGTGCCCTTCCTCCGAGATCACACTCTATTCACATTCTCTATCTCTTGAATGCACAGAGTTGCTTGTATGTTGTCTCCTCAATTACAATGTCATATCCTCCAGGGCAGGAAGCAAGTTTTTGCTTTTCTTTGCATTCCTAGCCCTTGGCACAGTGCCTAGCACATACTGAGTGCTTAGTAAATGCTTGTTGATATAAAGCTTTTGAACTGTTACAATAACGAATGACAAAATGGTTATATCAAAGGAGGCGACTGAAGCCATAACCAGCATAAAGCTGAAAAGGGGTGGGGTGGGATAAAATCCATAATTATTGGCTTAAAAGCTTTACAATGGGGTAGGAATTACAAACAAAGCACATTAATAGCTTTCTTTTAGACACAATAATATTCCATGAATTTCCTTCATTTCCAAATAGGAAAGTGACTCCCTTTAATCTCCACTTTGGGGCTATCACAAAAAGAGCTGTACTTGAGATGATACAGATAGATGGATACACACATACATATATCTGCACATATACACACATGTGCACACACGTGTGTGCGTGTATCTAGAAAAAGGTCTTTTTCCTCTTTGATCTCTTTGGAATATAGGTTTAGTAGTGGTATAGCTGGGTCCAAAGGTATATGTATAGTAGTTTAGTAACTTTGGGGACGGAGTTCTATTTTGCAGAATGGCTAGATTAATTCAGACCTCCACCAATGGTTTGTTACTGTGCCAATATTCCCACAGCTCCTCCAGCATTTGTCATTTTTTTTCTTTTGGTGTCTTTACCAATTTAATGGGTATGAGATAGAACGTCAGAGTTGCTTTAATGTGCATTTCTTGAATCATTAGTGATTTGGAACATTTTTATCTGGTTGTTGATAAGCTATTTTTTTTTTAATTATTTAAAAGTAATTACAGCCATCATATTATTAATATCAATGTGTCAAAGCGAATGAGTAAAATATCTAACAAATAAAGTGTATGCAATCCATTCTTATAACTGTAAATTATTGAATTACTAAATACCTTGACTTCAGGAACTGATCTAAATTTGGGATTGTCTTCATTGAAAGGACACCTTTTAATTTGAATTTTTTTCAAGGAGACATTAGGAAGTAAAGGGGTAGACCTTGGGCAGACAGTTATATAAGATAAATTGCTGTCGGGGTGAAGTGGATGGTTACAGTAATAGCTAGAAGCTGTAAGTGGTTATAGGCTTTGAAGTCAGCACAGCTTTGAAGTAGTACTCCCATAGTTAATCATAAGATAGTCTGGAAAAAAAAAAGATTTTCCAAATATGGTCCTTGGTGTCTTTGCTTAGAAACTTCTAGTATGTAAAAAGATTTTGTCAGGGTGAACTTTCAGTCTAGCATTAGTCTATACTTTAGTTTGGTTTTTTTAATGCTCTGAATAATTTGATGCTGTAAGTATAAATGTCTTATACTATAAGTAGTATTAGTTTATAGCAGTTTCCCATATGCAATAGTACAGAATTTTTCATAATTATTTCTTAGGGTGCATTAATTCATTAGTTATTCAAAATTAATTAGTTTTTAAAAAATAATTAAATAATGTCTTATTGGCCTTGCTTTGCTAGCCACAATTTAGATAAAGTTAAACAAACATGGTTCCCAATATTGGAACTTATAAGTTATAGCCTACATGTAGTTGAACATAAGAGAGGATGAAAACAACAGAGCAAATCTAAACATCAATTAAATAAGAAAAAGCAAATTATTTTCCTTCAGAATTTTGATCAAATTTGTGATTAGTTCAACTATTTACTATTTTTTACTGCTTGTAATCTTGTTTTATCTCCGAGTCTTGATAAACCTGTCTTGGGCTTTTATCTACCTTTTCTGCTCTCTTATCCTGATAAATTCTGTTGGAAAAAAGTCATGCAACCTAGCTACCTGGATCCACTGCCAAATGGGTGCATGAAACAGGCTACAATGGAAAGAGCTTTGAATTTAAGAGTAGAATTCTGAGCTCAAATGTTAGCTTTGCCAATAATCGTGTCTGTGACCTTGGGCAAGTGATTTAGCCTTTCAGGTTATCTCATTCGTAAAATGTGTGTGTGTGTGTGTGGGGGGTGACCTTGATGACCTCCCAAGTTCCATTATAGCTCAAAATCCATGATCCCAAGAATAATCTGAATGCAAGTTATGTTTTCTCAATTGGGACTTCACTGTGGCATTACAATTCTTTTATTCTGCTGATTGATTCTATTACATTCCCCACAGCAATATTCCTGGTAGTATATGCTGAGGAATTTGCCAAGGGTTTGTCAAGTCACACCATCACAGCTACCACCATCCTGCACAGACATTAATGGAGATAGTCGAGGACCCTGAACTCAAGAGCCTTGGAAAACAGTAGTGCTTCTATCCCAGCCTCCACAGTCATCATTGGGTAAAGAATTGTTATTTGAGGTTTTTATGACCCCATCTTTCGACTAGAATTAAAAAAAAAAAACCTCAGTGCGCGCACTGGCCTGGGGCTCCGCAAACAGCATGGTGCTCCACCCACTGGTTGTAGCTATTGCCATGGAGCTGGCACCTCACATCATCACCACTCACCTAAGCCTACATGGGCCTGGCAAAATTATAATGATTGGAAGCCCAGTGAGGGCAGTCATGTGACTGTCAGAGCGGCCAGCCAATTCGCTGGGGGCTGTGTGTGGTCAGCCTGGGGTCTGCTGGGAAGAAGGGAGGAGATTTGCCATTCTAGCTTGAAGCTGGAAGGTGACAGGACACTGCTGTGTGTTCTCAGCTGATTCCTGGGTGGTGGTAGTGTTCAGGTTGTATAATTTCCTTTTCCCCATTTTATTTCCTTTCCCTTAATCCTACTGATCCTGTTTGTGTTTTTTTTTTTTTTTAAGTTCATTCTTGTTAAATAAATCCTGCTCTGTTTTGATGAGGCTGTCTCCTTCCTTGCCCCAGTATTGCAGCGAGCCACCTAGATAACAATCCCCAATTAAAAATTGGTCCCCACAATTTAGCAGAGAAATCATTGTGGAAAAGGGACCTCAACTCCACCAGCAACAAGTACTGGCCACTTGTTATTCCTAAGGTTATTGAGTGCAGAGTCCAAAGCTGTCCATATGAGAGTTTGAGTAGAGATGATGGTCAAGATGATATCCGGCTTGCCTAGCATGTGTTGCCTCTTGTCTATTCCCCATGATGCCTTGTTGCTTCAGCTAGGCTGAATTGCCCACCTCATTAGTGACAGTTGCTTGGTAGTTGGTGGGAATGGCTGGCCCCCCTTTCCACCAGAATTTCTTGCCTGGATTTCTGCTGTAAGGAGTGAGATGCTGCCATCCCCAAAGCTCCCCTTCCTATCCTTGCATTGAAAACATTCTAGAATCGAACCCTTTCCCAATCATATTAATATGACGTCCCTTTATTCATTCTAGGTGTAGCCTAAGTGGCCTCTACATGATTTTCATTGAATTCATCACTCCATTTTCCTATCCCCCTTACTTTGCAGAGTCTATTTATTCTGCATGCCTGGAATTTCTTTCTTACTTTCCACCTCTTAGAATTCTTAGATCTCTCCCAAAGTCAGCTCAGATCCCATTTTCTTACTGAAAACTTTCCTGATCTCTCTAGTTGTGAATGCATTCCCCGGTTTCAAATTACTTTGTACATACTAAGGTGTACAATGTGTGTGGCCTCAGAAGGATGGAAGCTCCTTCAAGACATGAGTGATTTCTTTAATGGCTTTGTACTCTCAGAATTTTGCCCAGTACCTTGCATACAGAAGGCACTTAATCAATGTGTGTTGAGTCGAATTAAATATTTTAATCATAAAATAAACAAATGGGGCAGCTAGGTGGCACAGTGGATAGAGCACTGGCCCTGGATTCAGGAGGACCTGAGTTCAAATTCGACCTCAGACACTTAACACTTACTAGCTGTGTGACCCTGGGCAAGTCACTTAATCCTAACTGCCTCACAAAAAATAAAATAAAATAAAATAAAATAAACAAATGCTTCCCTGGTGCCTAAAGGTGAAAGGCTCCTCTGAGCACATTTTCTGGTATTCTCCTTTGTACACACTGAATTTTATTTAGTATTCTATTTCTCTCTAGGGATGTTCATTCAACAAAAATCTATCAAGTTCCTTTGGATATAGGGCATAATTCTGGATGCTTGGGATACAAAGACAAAAATGAAATAGTACCTCTCCTCAAGGGGCTTACCTTCTGTTGGGGGGTGGGGAGGAAGGGAAAAACAATATATCAATAAGTAAATTTATAATATTTTTAAAAGTAAAAATTACATTTTATCTAATCTAGCATAGAAATGTCAATTAATTAGAGAGAATGGATGCAGGGACACTAAGGAGAAGACTAACTCATTTAGGTGGTGAAAGTCTGATATAAAATATTGACCATGTAAGTGAAGAGAATCCTAGAATCTCAGAATTTCAAAGTTAAATGGAACCTTAATAGCCAGGTAATCTAGCCCATCTCTGAAATGAATGCCTCTCTTAACGTGTCTGATAAGTGGTTATCCAGTGTGTCCCTGAAGGCCTCTTAAGCCATTCAACTTTTGGAATAGAAGCTTTTTGTTAGGAAGTTTTTTCCTGCCACCAAGCCTAAATCTGTTGATTTGCAACTTCTACCCACTAATTCTGGTGAAAGAGATGCTGGGGAAGTAGAATGAATAATAAGACTTGGCAACTGATTAGACATGAGAACTAGGGAGGGAGAATTAAGGATGAGCTCTGGGTGACTGGGGAAATTTTGGTACACTCTTACATGTTATGTCACTATTATCAAAGAACTCTGATCTTGTTATGTGAGAATCCCCTCCACTAATGCATCTCACAACCCATTTACAACTTCTCAGAGTCAGAGAATTTAAGTGACTAGTCCATGGTTTTAGTCACTGGTTTTAAACTCAGGTCTTTCTGATTCCAAGTGTAGCACTCTATGCACTAAACCATGATGCCCCTCTTGTAACATAAATCATTTAATATTACAGTCTCTTATTTATGCATCACATCTCCCAGCTAGAATGTAAACCACCTAATTAATGTTTGTTGATATATAACATAAGGCAGGAGATAAGAATGACTTGAACTTTTTTGTGTTTTCCATTTGGTATTCTGCTCTGATAATACTTTCAATTTGATTAGTTAGTTACCTGGTATCATTGGACATATGCCAGACTGCTTTGTGGCTGACAGTGTTATCTTGATGGTTTATATCTAGGCTAGTACGAAGAAAAGTGAAAAAGGGGGAAAGTTTACTTTTGACATGTCTTAACAATGCTTTCAGTCTGCTTATAGCCCTATGATGCTTACTATCCCTTTTATGTGTGTATTCATTACATGTACATGCATGGATGGATGGATGCATGGATGCATGTATATTTCCACTTACTACCTGTGGGACTTTTGGCAAAGCATTTAATTAGTCTCTAGGTCTCAGGTTCCTCTTCTGTAAAATAAGGGTGTCAGATCAGATGACCTCTAAAGTTCCTCCTGCCTCTAAACCTATGATGTAATGATTCCCTAAAGCCATGACATGTTCATTTCTTTCTATGTGTAGGAAGCACATAGAATGATGAAGAAGATTCCACTGCCAACTGTTAAGAGGAAGGGGTTAACTAGTTCACAGGAAAACATGGTAAGATTATTGTATTGAGTTCTTATCCTTTAAGAGTGTTACAGTTTACTTTAAATGTAAACAAAAGTCACTGGTTTGTAATTAAGTTTGAAGAAGCAACCCCCCCAAAAGTAGAATATTCAGTATAAATTAAAATTAAATTATATAAGTTTTTATAGTAAGGTTTTAAATATAATCACCATATTGCATTTAAATGTTCTCAACAAATCATATTTTAAAATGCAGAAAAACGAAAATTTCAATAGAAAGACAGCAGGATAAGAACTATTAAAGCAGTTTAAGCTCTAATCTTTTATCTGTGTTTCAAAGCTGATAATCTGCACATTTGTACATGAACCTTAAAATAAACCTGCCATTCAAAAAGTCATCTAACTAAGCAGGAGTAGAAAAATAGGCCTGTGACCAATAAATTATGAGTATAACACCTCAAGGTTAAAGGGCATGGATGATTTCAACATATCTTACTAGATATGGCATCGGATTAAGCCAGGGGATTGTCTGCTTCACAACCTTAACCTGTGACGACCTTTGAAGTTTTCCAGTGACCTCTATTTTGCTCTTTCACATTATTTGTTAGTTATACTAATTACAGGCTAATAGTACTGCTGGGGCCAAACACCAAACACCAACCAACCCCCCACCCCCCACAAAGGCAGATAAAGAAAGGTTCTCTCTAATGGCTTCAACCAAGTACAGACACATTCTTAGCATATTATAAGCACTTCTAATTTGGAATGGGTCACTTAAAGACATCAAAGGAAAAGACACTAAAGGCACTATGAGCTTGTGGATTCTGTAAACCACTTCAAGTAGGAAGCTGCAAAACTAAAATAAAATAAAAAAACCACACCAGTAATTTCTTATGCATTTGGAGATTTAGAATGGTCTACAAACTAGCTAAATCATATTTTATGTCAATTTTCAATATGGGGGGGCTTGTCATTTGAAATAAAATGCACTATTTTAAATTATTCTGTAAACTAGTGTTTAAACAAACAAATTATTTTAACTATTAAATGAGATGAATTAAATTCTTAGTATAATTTTTTAAAATTCTTTTAGTTCAACATTCATACTATTGTTAACATTATATAGACGACTGGACAGGATTCTTTTAGCCTTTCTGTAAGTTTCAAATGGCACTTAAAAAGCTGCAATGTAAATCATTCAGTAGCATGAAGCTATGCATGAAATCATACTCAGAATAAAGGGAAGAAATTTAGACGATTAGAGTCACATCTGTATTAATAAAATCCATTAGAAAGAGTCTTAGTAAAAAAATACTACATAGCTAAAATATCTTTTTATTTCTTCTTACAAGATAAATGGAAAATGACATATAAACCACTGAGCATTTACAAGTCACATCGGAGCTACACCTTTTTTATTCTGTAGGTACAGCATATAAGAAAAAACAGGGTTTATTTAATAATACAGATTTATCAATAAACACTTATTAAGCATCAACGATACATAAAGAGTCTCTGCGCTCAAGAAGCTTACAATCTAATAGGGGAGACCACATACAAATATATACAAAACTAGCAACAGACAGATGAAGGAAACCCATCAACAAAATCATTAGTACTGCAAGAAGATTCCCTTTCAAAATCATTCACTGAAATATTTCTTAAAATGGTAAGGTATACTTTTGTGACGAGCAGAATGATCATCATCCAGAAAAATTGTATTGAAAATGCATTTTTCGATGGAAATATCCAGAGTAAAGTTATTTGCCTGCACCTGTCATTTTCAGTTACAATGTTTCCAAAAAAAATTAAATTTAAAAAAAAATACAATGTTTCCAATTGGACTGAGCTGTCCATAAATGGGCCTCATAGATGGATTCCTCTTTAAACCTGAGAACAATGTGGTCTTGGAGACAAGTCACCCAGTGCTATCCCCTAAGTAGAGCTTACATGAAGGAGAGGATTTTGATTTTTTATTTTCCATTTCCCTTGAGAACAGAATTAAATTGAATCAAATTGAAAATGGGTTTAAACTACAGCTATGGGGAACTTTGGCAAGACACAAGGGGTAGTCAGAGTAATATCTTCCATGCAGTTAAGGTCGGTTTTTCCTTAAAAGGTACCAAAACTATTATTGAGACTTAATTGGCTCTGTAAACTAAGGCTCAAATAATGACAGAATTCCCTGGAACCTGAGTACCAACACTAGCCTGTGAAGAGGGAGAAAAAGGTATGCTCAAATGAATTCATGTTGTACTCTTGCTGAGTATTTTTCCTTGATGATGCTACAGAAACCTACTTTTGTTCACTGTTACATGGTCTATGAGTGTTTTGTTTTATTCCAGGACAGAATCTGAGGCACCAGACTGGCCTGAGTCAGGATTGGCTTACCACAACTGGTGAGAGTTGGATTAGAATGGTCTCATTGAAATGGAGTAAGACTGATGTAGAGGAAGGTGAGCCTCAGGGACCCCTGTGTTTCTAGTGCTGGTGGCCACATAGTGTGGCCCCAGGGGGATTAGAGAGTAAGCTTTTGTGGGGATTCAGCAACCTAGAGATACACATGTGGCTGTTCCCTGGTCTTTAAGATCACTATCTTTTGTTTTGTTTTGTTTTGTTTTGTTTTGTTTTGTTTTGTTTTGTTTTGTGGGGCAATGGGGGTTAAGTGACTTGCCCATGGTCACACAGCTAGTAAGTGTCAAGTGTCTGAGGCCGAATTTAAACTCAGGTACTCCTGAATCCAGGGCTGGTGCTTTATCCACTTCACCACCTAGCTGCCTCCTTAAGATCACTATCTTGAAGAAGTTAAATGATCTCAATTGTCCTTGTTGAATTTCTATAACTCCTCCCCAAGTCTGCAATTTTGGAACTAAGAACTGTGCTGAAGGGAATCCTTGGGATTGTATATGTAACCATTTGGGAAACTGTGGACTTTGTCTAGACTCTAGTGTAAGGCACTGGGGGAGGACTGAGGTAAGTCCCCTCCGGCTTAACCAGCACACCAGCATGGCCACCAAAGAGACAGGAAAGGTATACTCAATTGAATCAATGTAGTATCTGTGCTCAGCGTCTTTTCCATGCTATAGCTGAGTAACTGTTATTTAACCATTGGATAGTCTACAATAGTCTCATTTTGTTTCAATTCTGAGCTTCCCAAACAGCCAGAATCAGGCATGCCCAACAGCACAAGGAATATTTATTAATGGTGAGGTAGGCTGTAGAATTTTCTTCTCTGTTAGGTCATAAAATTAAACATCATTCTATTGTTCTAAGGTGGTATACAGGTAGTCCTGAAAGTAGTGTTTGGGTAAAATGACCTCTCCTGGAACCTTTCCAGTCCCATAGAAATGTTATAGGACAGATTATTATAAACTACTTAGTAAATTATTTGTCTTCTATAAAAGTCATAAGCCAGGGGGCAGTTAGGTGGTGCAGTGGATAGAGCACTGGCCCCGGATTCAGGAGGACCTGAGTTCAAATCTGAACTCAGACACTTAACAATTACTAGCTGTGTGACCCTAGGCAAGTCACTTAACCCCAATTGCTTCACCAAACAAAGAAACAAACAAAAAAACCCAACCAAACAAAAAAGTGTTCAAATTGTATCTTGTTCTGGTCCTCCTGCCTACCTACCCCTTTCTATACAGTAGAGTGAAAAATCATATGCCAGGGCAGCTAGGTGGCACAGTGGATAAAGGACTGGCCCCTGATTTAGGAGGACCTGAGTTCAAATCCGACCTCAGACACTTGGCACTTATGAGCTATGTGACCCTGGGCAAGTCACTTAACCCTCATTGCCCCCCGCCCCAAAAAGTCATAAGCTAAGCAAAAATGTTCTGAAGGGAGAAAAAGTGGAGGTATACCATGACAATGAAAAGATCAATTTCATAGTAAAGAAAAATAAGATCAACATGAATATTTTGAGAATTAAATTTGGTCCTTTTTTGTTTTATTTTATAAAACAACTGCTGTCTAATTGAGATGCTGCTAAGCAGAATTCAGATGAATAGGGAAGATTCATCCTAAGGCCTATCAATACTAATGGCAATGGCTATTAGATACTATCCCCCTGTCCTAGCCTGGAACATCCCTGGCCGATAAGAATGATCTATCTATCTATCTATCTATCTATCTATCTATCTATCTATCTATCTATCTATCTATCTATCTATCTATCTATCTTCCTTCCTTCCTTCCTTCCTTCCTTCCTTCCTTCCTTCCTTCCTTCCTTCCTTCCTTCCTTCTTTCCTTCCTTCCTTCCTCCTTTCTTCCTTTCTTCCTTTTTGTGGGGCAATGAGGGTTAAGTGACTTGTCCAGGGTCACACAGTAAGTGTCAAGTGTCTGAGGCTGGATTTGAACTCAGGTCCTCCTGAATCCAGGGCCAGTGCTTTATCCACTGCACCACCTAGCTGCCCAAGAATGATGTTTCTTAAAAAAAAAAATATCAGATTCATTAATTGTGCATCAATACAACCAACCAACAGTAGTTACATTTAGATTAATTTCAATATAGGACATATCATCATAATTTTTCAGTCTATGACCCAAGTCTTCATCAGGCTTCTTTGTCCATTTTATGACATACAAGAGCTGTGTGACCTTGAGCAGACTGCTTAACCTTTAAGTGCTCTCAGGCAACTCTCTAAGACCAATGCTGATATGGATTGGTAGAGGGAGGTTCAGTACCTAGAGTTAACAACTACAGCAATAAAATTATAGGTCCAGTGAAAAAAAAAACAAACCAAAAAACCCAACTATGTGTGTATGTATATTCCATCCCTCTCCCTTTTCATGGTATATGATTTCACATAGACATGTCCAGATTTCTTTGTACATCTTATGCTTATTGATCTTATATATATATATTATAATCCATTGCATGTCCCCCCACTTTAATCAACCATACTCCCTTAAAAAAATTAGTTTGTTGGGGCAGCTAGATGGCGCAGTGGATAGAGCACTGGCCTTGGAGTCAGGAGTACCTGAGTTCAAATCTGGCTTCAGACACTTAACACTTACTAGCTGTGTGATCCTGAGCAAGTCACTTAACCCCAACTGCCTCACTAAAAAAACAAACAAAAAAATTAGTTTGTTCCCAGTTTGCTATTGTTTTTTAAATTATATAAAATGATATTATGAAAATTATTGTAAAGATAACTCTTGTTGTTACTGTTGTATTTATTCAGGATATGGTCCTAACAATGGAATTGTTGGTTAAAAGGATACGATTCTTTCTGTAATTTTTACTGTGAACTTCCAAACAGCTCTCTAAAAAGATCTGCAAGTTGGTAATTCTATCAGTATTAGAAGAGTATACAGGTGGCACCTAGGTGTAGCAGTGGATAAAGCACCAGCCCTGGATTCAGGAGAACCTGAGTTCAAATCCGGATGCAGACACTTGATGCTTGCTGTGTGACCCTGGGCAAGTCACTTAACCCTCAATGACCTTTTAAAAAAAAAAAAGAGTATACCCACTCCTTCACTACCTCATCAACATTGTTTCACTGCTTTTAGTTATTTTTGTTCATTGATGGGTGCTTTAATTTGCATTTTTCTGATTATTCATGCGATTTCTTTAAAAGTAATTAATATGGGGCAGCTAGGTGGTGCAGTGGATAAAGCACTGGCCTTGGATTCAGGAGGACCTGAGTTCAAATCCAGCTGCAAACACTTGACACTATCTGTGTGACCCTGGGCAAGTCACTTAACCCTCAGTGCCCTGCATATAAACAAACAAACAAACAAATAAATAAATAAATGAAGTGATTATTTCTGATTCCTCTGATATCCTTTGACCATTAATCTGTTGTGGGCTGGGGGCTGTTACTATGAAACTTAAAACTTTCTATATAACAAAAGAGTATTTAAAAGAAAGCATTAGGAAAGAATTTATGCTTTCTTTTAAATACTGTTTTGTTATATAGAAAATTTTAAGTTTCATAGTAAAGAACCCTATACTGTCCTTAACATCCTTAATAATCACTTCTATTTGTTGAATTTTTAAAAATTCTCATCCACAATTGAGATACTTCTCTTCCAGTATGTGTGTGTGTGTGTGTGTGTGTGTGTGTGTGTATGTATAGATCTCTCATCTAGCTGGAACTGACTAAAACATACTATGTGGAAGGTGTGTCTAAATCCTCTTCTCGCCAGGTTGCCAACCAATTGTTTCATATAAATTTGTTATATATTGAATCTTTCCTCCAGTTTTTATTTTCTCTTCATTTCCTAAGTTACTAATCTTTTGCATAATTATAAATGAATGTCTAGTGTGTCTATTCTATTCTACTCTTTTATTTATTTTACCCCAGCATCATATAGTTTTGATGATAACTTATTTGGAAGAAGACTGTGTTCATCAATTTTTCTGTGTGCCACTTGAACTTCTTTACTATATACATTTTTTATGATCTTATCTAGTATCATGAGTAGAATTACATTAGCTGCAAATTAATTAATTTGGAGAATATTATCATTTTTACTATATTAATTTGACCCACTTGAACACTGGATGTTCCCTCCATTTATTTAGAATCTTTGTAGTTTTGGTCATTATATTTTCATAGGTTTTCCTTATATAGGTCCTGGCTATACCTAATTAGGTTAATTGCTCCAAATTGGGTAGTTTTTGCTGTTATTGTGAAAAGGTTTATTTTTTATTGTGTTTTCTTGATCTTTATTACAAGTTTTGGTGGGTTAGTCATGACTCAGTGCACTTCTGAATTTTACGTTCAGAACTGGAATGAAATGATACACCCCTTATAGCAAAAAGAGACCCATTAGCAATAAGATAGCGAGGATAAACAGCAAGGACACAGCTACTAAAGACCAGGCAAAGAAAGGTCTTGCCACCAAGGTCCTTGGCCTTGTCAAATGGTTTAACATCAGAAATAGAGTCTAAGACGGGGCACCTAGGTGGTACAGTGGATAAAGCACCGGCCCTGGATTCAGGGGGACCTGAATTCAAATTCAGCCTCAGACACTTGACAATCACTAGCTGTGTGACCCTGGACAAGTCACTTAACCCTCATTGCCCTGCAAAAAAAAAAAAAAAGAAAAAAAAGAAATATAAGAACAAAAGCCATTCTCCAACTGATAAATCATCAAAGGAAATGAATGGCCAGTTCTTAAGAAAATAAATCTAAAATACCAATAACCATATGAAAAAACATTTCAGACCACTATGGAATTTCTAGGTAAATCTCCTCTAGGTTCTACCTTCCACCCATCATATTAGTGAAATTGACAAAAAGAGGAAATGACGAATGTTGGAAGATATGAGTGAAAACAGGCATCTTAATGCACTGTTGCTAGAGCTGCAAATTGGCACAGTTCTGAAAACAAACAGAAATGACTTTAGAGAAAATTTAATACTATCTGCTTTGCCACAGCACCATAAGGACCACTGGTGTTTCCATTTTCCTCGCAGCTGAGTCCTAGTATATATGTTGTCTTCTTCCTAGAATGAAGTCTCCTAATAGGAAACTACTTAAGAGACTTCCCAAGAAGGGAGCTTTGAGAATAGGGACAGTCTTACTTTTTTATTTGTAATCAATCCCTGAAGCTTAGCATAGTGCTTTGCCAATGCAAACACTTAAATGCTTTGTCATTCTTTCAGTTGAGCATAGCCATCTCAGCCTTTGTGTTGCCCATACTGGCCTGAAAGTGGCAAGTGGGAAGCTCTAGACTTCTTTCACACTGGCTTTTGTAATTGGGCTACCAAGAAGTTACATGAAAAGTTTTGAACTTTAAGCCTCCTGTACATAAGAGTAGTTTCAATGCTGTCCATAGAAACACTAGCTTAGCTAGCATGTTTAAGAAAAGTTAGTCTAACTTATGTAGCAGGCACCCTATTAGATACTTCTCCTATCATCTCTCATTCCTTGGTGGCAAGGTTCTAAAAGTATTTTAGAGGACCTTCTGCCACTTAAACAGCCTAGGGTTGTTACTGTACAACTGTGACCTTGGGCACTTGAGTAATTTGGAATAGGCGGCATTGGAAGAGGAATACAAACAGAAAGATAACAAGCAATATAATAGCCACCTTAAAGATAGAATATGGAGGAGAACCAAGACCAAAAATCTGAGGCTATTCTTCTCTTCTCTGGAAAGACCAAGTTGTCTATCCTCATGATCTGAACTTTGTGATGGAGGATGCCAAATCTTTACAGTTCATAGTAGGTCTTCTTATGTAAAGTGGTGATGATGAGCAGAATAAGTGCCAAGAACATTAGGGTAACAGCACAGAGGATAAATCTTTCACAATCCCATCATGGACTGATCCCCATCATGGGTTGGGGTAATTTCTAGTAAGGTGGCTATGAGGGCATCACCTTCTTGCATTCAGCCTATGTCTGTGCCAGCATTATATCACGAATCATCCTGTACCACCTCTACTTGGTGTTTCCTGGCCTACCCACCAGGAACCCTCTCTCCTTGGGAATCTCTTGGAAGAATATGAAGATGCGAGAGGAGAGAAAACCAAGTCCTTGCATTTTTCATCATAGGCCTTCACAAAGGAGCTGCCTGTCTTTTTACATGGGAGCTGGGTACACACCTTTACCTCCCACATTGTCTAGAAAGCAAGGTACAGCCCAATCACTTTACCATTTTGGTCTTCTAAGCCCTTCCCAAGAAGAAGCTCTCCAAGGGTCACTGGGCACCGCACTGGCATCAATGTGCAATCAATTCCAGACCAAAGCACATAAAAGGCTTTATAAGGAGCCTGCTTACATCACTGCCGATGCCAACACTCGCTCTTCTGGGGTCTATAATGACACCCACTCCACTACCACTTGAGTTCATGTGGCTGAAGTGTGTGTTGCTATGACCAAATGTCATCCTCTTCTACTAGTGACCAAGTATCATGCATGACAGACCTGACCAACACCCAACTCTGCCAGGGTCTATCCATGTACTCCTGGCCCAAAGCCTAAGCCTTGCCTCCTCTCTTCACCTCTTCTCTAGCTGAGAACTGCCACAGGCACAGATACTGCTTCTTCTGTTGAAGGCCTAAGTATTACCACTGTGTGGGCCTCAAGGCTACCTACCTCCTGCTGCCTGGCTTGAGCACTGCTCCCATGCACCAAGGTCTACAGGCCAAGGAGTCACTGCTGCTGGCACACTTACCACAATGAACGGGATAGGAGTGACCAAAATGAATCAGATTCATTTAGACCAGTACTGTGCTCCAGACTCCATGTGTTAGCAATAACCATTTCATCATGGTGGAGGAGCTCAGAACCTGTCTTTGACGCTCACTCTATGAAGATCTTCCCAGTCACCTCTCACTGGAAATCTTAGTAAGAGAGAGTTAAAATCCACAGGATTTAGAGAAGAAACTGCCTTTCTTTTCAATATAATGTAGGCTTCTCTCCCACCTTCCTCTCTCTTCCTACCCAACTGGGAGGTATTTGATACATTTGTTCATATTCAGGAAAGATCGCTGGAGAGGATAAAGCATTGTCCTTTTCAGTGAGTTCCCCAGTGCCTTGCAACTTATGCTGTGACATGTGTCACAGTCCTCAATGGCATTCCAAATGCCACATAAAAAGTCCCATGCATTTCCTTCAACATAGTTCTTTTGCAGTCCCAAAACTGTAGTTACGAGGGAGGGCTCAGACACAGCTGTTGGGTCTGGAGATCTCTTTCACCAAAACATGCAAAAGCCATGCATATCAAAAAATAATAATTTACAGAATTTATCATCTTCAGAGCATTGTTCATAAAGACACAGGGCACAATAATATCTATCTGTACTTGGTAATGTCCACAAACAGCTTACTCTTTAATCCTGGTAGGTCCCAAACCTCCGTGACAAGGTTTCTGTGTCAGGGCCTCTGGTTACCTGAGATTCACTTCCCCTCTGTGTTCCTTCTCCCACTTCAACAAGACCATTCCAATTTAATGGAACTATCAACAAAATGCTGTAGGCCAGGCCAGTGTGGCTGTTGATGTTAATGACCAGAATGAAATGAGACATACATAAGATTAGGAGTCAAAAAAGGAAGTTTTCTTAATTGTGCCATGGGTAAGACATTCAGCAAGGATATGACATTGATTCAGCTAGGTAGAGCTTGGCTGCCAAGCTTGGTCAGGTTAGCATGCTATTGTCAAGGAAAGAGATTCTGACTTTTCCTGTGCCAGCTTTTGGATTTAGTTAACAAGACACTATAACAACAGTTTGAACATTAGCTCCCTGGAGGAATGAAGTTTTGAGGGGTAGTTTCAAAAATTCTTTTTTTGGGGGAGGGGGCGGGAGGGCAATGAGAGTTAAATGACTTGCCCAGGGTCACAAGTCAGTGTCAAGTGCCTGAGGCCAGATTTGAACTCAGGTCCTCCTGAATCCAGGGCTGGTGCTTTATCCACTGTGTCACCTAGCTGCCCCAGTTTCAATAATTCTTAAGGAAAAAATAGCCTAGCCTGCCAAAAGATAGCCTGGTCTACAGGTAGGGACTGTAGTTGCTACTGCATCTATCTCTCTAGTCAATTAAGTTTGTGACCTTTGGTGAGTCACAACCTCTTGGTGCTCCAGGAGATGCTGACACTATAAGTTGAAGAGCAAATGATGATTTCCATTGGCAGAGGAAGTCTTTTTCATCAGGAATTCTCCGTATCACTACAATTATAGATTCATCTACCTCATCACCCTCTCCTCCACCCAAAAGAATGCAGGTGGTATCTGTCTAATTCTATATCCTATGCAGAATATTTGAATAATTCCTCAGTTATGCTTGAGAATAAATCACTGGCACCAACTCATGCTGAAATTTAAGAAGAGTATGCAAATAAGTTCAAAAGGGCACAGAATTTTAAAATCCACCTCTCCTATCCACACATAAGGAAAATCTTGATATAATATGGAGCATCATCAATTTGATGAGCTATGAAAGGAATAGTATAGTAAAATGAAAACACTGGGTAAGGCTGCAGTCATTCATGATTGATTTTCAGTGATCCCTTTTAGGGGCAGATAAATTACCCTGATGACTTATTTTTCCCCCTCAGGTCAGTATTAAAAGTAATTTGCATTTTCTGAGCATAAACCAAACTGTTGTTAGGGGAAGTGTAGCTGGGAGATAGTGTGGGAGAAGATCTGAGACTAAGTCTCTGTTGTCTATGAGACCCAAAGTGCATTATCTACATGTACTTGGTTATCTTTGGGTCAGAAAGCAGACAGGAACTGGACATTAAAAGATCCAGTAACTGCCTGCCCAGACTGACTTTTCCAAACTGCTTGCAATGTGTCATTGAGAATAACTAACATCTGGAAATCATGATTTCTTTGAATTACAAACTTCTATGTGAAGTAGAGTTATTGGTAACTCTATTTTAAGATATCTTGATATTCTCAGAATAATCACTTACCTTGCAGTTTTAAAATATTCTTATTAAATTTAAACATAGTTCACTTCTAAAACTCTTCATCTATTAGGTTAGTTACCTTCTGGCTACTCTGTCTTGGTGGGAAGGGTCTGGAAAGGCAAATGCCCAGTGGAATTCACTTAATGTGTGCCCGCTGTCTAAGTAGACCACTTGAAATTATTCACCTAACAAATGTTTCATTATACATGCTTTGGGGATCCTCAGAAGGAATATCTATTCATAAGAAACAGATATATTGCTGCTAGATTCTAATAGATTTCTGGCTACTCTTCAAAAACAAAACTTATCTGCTGAAATACCTTAAGCTAAAAAGTGTCACCTAGTATCTGGAAAATGGTCCTGAAATATAGTTCAGTATTGGGCCCTGCCACTGAGGAGCCCACATGATTTAGGGGAAATTATTTAATCTTTTATTCTTCCAGTTCCCACATTAGTAACGTAGGGATAATACCACTATCTACTTAATAAGACTTTTTGTAAGGATTAATTAACATGTATCTCAAAGTTCTTTGAAAACTCATGAACAGAAGCAGCATTGTAGTTATTAATAACACTAATGATCTATACTATTTTCTCATTTCACAGAAAGAGGAGTATGATTAAACAGCATATATCCTGCCAAGTACTTTATTATAATAAGGATCTTTTATTTTCAGAAAAACTCTGTCAAATGGTTTTTATAGTCCTATCTCCAGAAAAGGAGAATAGGGTACAGAAAAGTCCATCATCCTACATCAATCAATCAATAGGTAAATTTATTGAGCATCTACTAAATGCCCACAGTCTTGCTAGAGGCTATGTGGTGTGTAGTAGATGAATGCTGAATTTGGGAATCAGGAAGAACTAGATTTGTATCCTCCCACCAACGTTTACTACTTGTGTGATTATAGGCAGGTCATTTGATCTCTCTGAGACTCATAATACGTGCAGGGCTCACTTCACAGGGTTGTTGTAAAACTCAAATGAGATCATGTATATAAAGGGATTTGCCAACTTTAAAGTGCAATATAAACATCAGCTATAAATACAGTGGCACATTCAGAATGAAAATACAATGATCAAAGTGAATAAGGCTTCAGAAGGTATGAGACATTATTTGTGAACAAAGGAAGTTAAGATTCCTACTTTACAAAGCATCTTTAGGTACTACTTTCTGGCCCCCAATCCTAGCCCCATTATTAGACTTTCCAATCCTTTTAATGCTGCAATAGACATGAATAAAGTAGTTTGGCATGCCTTAGAAACTCTTCTTTCCTAGAACCTTTTAAACAGGCTTGCCGGCCTTGACTGGAAACATGAACAATATCCAAATGAATTCAACAAGCATTCGTGAAGCGCTCAATATTAGACAAGATGATCTCAATGGAGAATATTCTCTTCTGAGTAGCAGACTGAGATTAACATTCACCTGGAGCCTTTCAGATACTTTAATAGAATAGATACAAATTTTAGGACTAATTTAGGATTACAATTCAAACAGCTGAGGAAAGTCAGGCCCAGGGATGCTGAATGACTTGCTCAGGTCTCTTGATTCCTAGTCCATTGCTCTTTCTTCTATACTAGAGTGTATCCCTATACCATCAAGTCGGAAATTTAATCTAGATCAGTGTCTACACAGAGTAAGTTATATATACAGTGGCTTGGTCTTATTTGATGGGAAAGACCAAATTACTGATTCTGAATGTGGCAAATCCATTCACAATATCTACCTGTGTTATTTAGTGAAAAAGAATTTCTGTCCTGTAGAGGTATATGTGTGTAATATATATGTATACATCCACGTGTGTATGATTTGTAAGGATGTTTGTGTTTCTGTGAGGAGTATTCAAAAGACCCTGCTCTTGGGGCAGCTAGGTGGCACCGTGGATAGAGCACCGGCCCTGGATTCAGGAGGACCTGAGTTCAAATCTGACCTCAGACACTTAACACTTACTAGCTGTGTGACCCTGGGCAAGTCACTTAACCCCAATTGCCCCTCAAAAAACAAACAAAAAAGACCCTGCTCTTAAGGAGCTTACCATCTACTACAGATGGTGGGAATCACAGGGAGAGAGATCAAAGATCATCACAAAAATGTAATATCAGGAGGAAAAGAAAACAAATAATTGATGGATCTCTGGGAAAATCCCCTGTAGGAAGTGATGCCAGACCTAAGCCTCTAATTCTTCTTCTTCTTCTTTTTTTGGTGAGGCAATGAGGGTTAAATGACTTGCCCAGGGTCACATAGCTAGTAAGTGTCAAGTGTCTGAGGCCAGATTTGAACTAAGGTCCTCCTGAATCCAGGGTCAGTGTTTTATCCACTGCACCACCTAACTGCCCCAGGAGTTGGTAATTCTAAAAAGCAGAGGTGAGAAGGAATAAATTCCTGTGATGTGGGGGGAGGGGTGGCAGTCCATTGCAAAGGAAACTGTATGCTGAGTTCTGGAAATAGTTAGAAGGGAAGTTTGCCTAGAACATAGAGGATGTGACTAGGAACGATGTGAAATGATCTGGAAAAACAGACGTGAACCAGATTGTGGTCATGTATTCCAAGGTAAAAAGTGGCTTAAAAATCATCTAGTCCAGGGGGCAGCTAGGTGGTACAATGGATAAAACACTAGCCCTGGATTCAGGAAGACCTGAGTTCAAATCCAGCCTCAGACACTTGACATTTACTAGCTGTGTGACCCTGGGCAAGTCACTTAATGTGGCCCCGAAAAAAAAGAAAAAAAAAATCATCTAGCAACTTCATTTACAAGTGAATAAAGACCTAAAGTGGTGAGGTGTCTTCCTAAGTCACACTTAGCAAAGAGTAGAGCTGGGATTTAAACCAGATCTTTGGACTCCAAATCCAATATTCTTTTTAGTATAACTTGTTTGTCCTTGGTCTAAATAAGTGATACTTAAAAAAGGATTCATTTAAGGTGGTGTTCTAAAAATATATGAAAGCACAATATGTATAATAAAAAGGAACTATTAAAGTATATGAATGTTCATACATGATGGGTAAAAATAATACTGGAATTTTTCAAGTATGGGCATATTCACACCTATGGGTAGCTAATTGTGTACATGTATTTGTAAAAGGGAATGATGAAATATTTAGGGTAAAATTTGGAATTGATTTGGGGGTAAATATGTTAGAGATTCATACTTCTATTGACTAAGTGGAAGTATTATTCTCAGTAAAACAGTGATAGAAAATTTACACTTGGGTTTCAGTAGAAAATGGTATTTCATTTATATATAGTTTTATTTCAACTACAGCATCATTGGATCAACTGTGAGAAAATATTGAAATCTCACAAATTCAAGCACCTTCTGTTTCCTAAATGTTCACATGGTGTATGCATGCTTATAAGGAATGTTCACCAAATAAATTAAGTGTTTACTGACTAATGCAAGAGACTCGGTTTAAAAATAAAAATTATACAATTTTGTATGGCTGTGCCATTTGTGAGAAGCCAAATAAAAACAATAAAGATACTTTCACTTCCCTTTAAAAGTGAAATATTTTTTGTTAGTACTATACTTTAAAATTCCTGGCCAAGAAAAAAGATATTGATGAATCTAAATTAACTGCCTCAGTGATATGACACAGAAGCTAAATATATATGATATTTTGCCAAATGTATGTGTGATTACCTTTCTAGTGAATTTTCTTTTCTTTTCTTTCTTTCTTTTTTTTTTTTTTTTTTTGCAGGGCAATGAGGATTAAGTGACTTGCCCAGGGTCACACAGCTAGTGTCAAGTGCCTGAGGCCACATTTGAACTCAGGTCTTCCTGAATCCACTTTATCCACTGAGCCACCTAGCTGCCCTCTAGTGAATTTTCAAGAAAGAATACAATAAATACTCACACATAAACATGTTATCTCATTCTTTTCTATTTGGAGCTGAAATAGACTGGTACTAGAAAATTTTCTTGAAATTAAGAGATCACTCTTAATGTTTACATATATTTTTTAAATTATTATTCCAAAAACTATCGGCTACAATCTAGAAATTCTGAGAACTCATTCTCATCTACATAGATTGTTACTCTTAGTCTTAAAACTACTCATAGCAACAGTCACCATCTGAGTACTTCTAAAAGCAATTGTTTGTCACTGTTTTTTTCATAAATATGGCACTTGACTGTCCTGTTAAGTTAGTACTATGGAATTAGTTGATGATACTGGTTATCAAGAAGTGACATAATTATTAGGCCTTTAGCCAAATACTCAAATTTTTATTCTTCATATAAGACTTTCACATATTTCTTAATAGAGCACAAAGGTATTTCTAACAAAACTGTAGTTATTCTAACATTCTGTTTCTTTTCTTTGGGTCATATGGTTAATAATTAGGATAAAAGCTACTTTACTTTTCCTAAAGGAGTGAGGAAATAGAAACTATAAAATAATTTATTGTGGTGTCTGGCTCTCTTCTTAAAATATTTTTTAAAAACTATAAAGGACAAAGGCAATGAAGAACAATTATTCAGGTAAAGGTTAAGAATATTATGAACAGGCTCCATTCACCAAATTTCTTCTTTTACTTCCACACAGTAATTTTCCCTGATATGAAGTGAAAAGATGCTGATCAAACTTGGTCTATGACAAAACTTTTAAGAATCCTCAACATGAGATCTCAAAGCATTCATATATTCCTTCAGAATATCCTTCAGCTTCCACATCTAGTCACAAAGTTCTGCCAATTCTTGTTTGTTTTTTTGTTTGTTTGTTTGTTTGTTTGTTTGCGGGGCAATGGGGGTTAAGTGACTTGCCCAGGGTCACACAGCCAGTAAGTGTCAAGTGTCTGAGGCCGGATTTGAACTCAGGAACTCCTGAATCCAGGGCCGGTGCTTTATCCACTGCGCCACCTAGCCGCCCCCTAATTCTTGATTTAGATGTCTCTTGCATTGGGCCTTTTCTATTTCCTTAGTCACTAACTTGATCCAGGGCCTCAGTGTTCCCTCACCTAGAAATTACATCTTATTTATTTGTATTTACTTGTATCTGTGTACATGCTGCCTATCTCCCATCCACCCACCCCTCTTCACACCTCTCCATAGAATGCAGGCTCCTTAAAGGCAGATATTGTTTCATTTTAATCTGTGTATGCCAACAAATGCTACCTAGTAGTAAAACAGTACAGTATACACAACTGTACTTAAAGGTATATGTAACGAGTGGGGGGGGGGTTTCATCATCTGTTCTTAGAACCAAAAAAAAGTCTTTACATTTAATCAGAATTTAGTGGCTTTTTTGTATTGTTTTCATTGAATTAATATAATTATCAGGTATATAGTTCTCCTAGATTTGCTTTCCTCGTGAATTCCCACAAATTTTCCTATGGTTCACTGAATTCCTCATATCATTGTTTCTTATTGAAACAATGGAGTATAATAAGTACTCCATTAGATTCACATATTACAATTTTTTTACCCATTCCCTAACTGACGTCAATATTTTTGTGATCACAAAGGGATTTATGAATATGGTAAAGTACAAAATCAGCATATTTGGTATCCTTTTTTCTGTCTTGATATTTCCTTGGTTATAAGCACAACAGTGGGATAGCTGGTTCAAACAGTAAGAGCAATAATTTATCAGTTTTCTTGTGAAATACCTACTTATTTTCAAGAATGACTAGACCAATTCACAGCTCAAACATATTAGTGTACAGTTAGTTTTGACAAATAACAGAGATATACAGATGCTCTATGATGAACCACAGTGCAATTAAACATCCTAGACACCAAAGAGATGGACAGGGATGCAGTAGTAGAAGATATGAGAAGTAACCCTCAATGATTTCTTGTTGAAACTTAATACTTCCCCAGCATTATAAGTACAAATGCCAAGGTAGTATCTATTGTACAAAGATGCTAATATGAGGTATGGAGGCCCTTAAAGGAAAACAATGGGTTCATGATCTGGCTTGGAGGACCTCATGCCTTATATTAACTCTAAATTTCCTTCTCTCATTCATACCATAGAGCTTAAGCCTAGCCCTGGCCAATACCTTTGCAACTTGCCTCATAGAATGGATACAGTAACCAAGGAGGGTCTAATGTCCTAGGGGGTAGGCTACTATCCCTATACTTATCTGATAACCCATACCACAGATGTACAAGAAACAACGTAGGGGCAGCTAGGTGGTGCAGTGGATAGAGCACTGGCCTTGGATTCAGGAGGACCTGAGTTCAAATCCGGCCTCAGACACTTTACACACTTACTAGCTGTGTGACCCTGGGCAAGTCACTTAACCCCAATTGCTTCACCAAAAAAAAGAAAAAAGAAAAAAAGAAACGACAACATATAAAGTATTGAACAAAAGCCTTAAGTGAATACTAACCCATGAACTACACTTATTAGCAAACTTTAGAGTAAAGAGTGTCTCAGGGGGTTAGAGTTGTCAGAAATTCAGGCCATCAAGAAATCTAATAACACCTTTGCTTTGCTAACTCTGCACTTCCCTAAGCCATGAGGTTCTTTATCCTTTGGGAAAGTTTCTGAAGCTCCAGTCAAAGCCATGAGAAGAGGGTCAATAAATTTGTATAGTCAACCACGGAGGAAGTACAATTCTTCATTTCTTTCTTCCTTTTCTTCCTTTTCCTTCTCAGATAGTTACAATTCTCATAGATCTAAAAAAAAGCAGCTCTGGGAGCAGATGTCTTATAATCCTTATCATCAATTATCTTTGAACCCTTTGGAAAGGGGAGAAAACTGGCAAAACATCACTCTCACGTCAATGATGGAATCTTTCCCATCTTTAGGGAAGTTGGGAAGCTACTTTTGGTGATACCACTCTCCATGAGCTGATATAAGGTTGTAGGTACCTGTGGTAGTCAGATAACTGTTAAGAGTCTCAACTTGAGATACAGACTATAACTGTCCTACCTCCTCCAATCTTCCTTAAGACCCTTGATGGCTGTACAGAGAATAGGTTGTTTTTTTTCCAGACACAATAACTTGTCTCAAAACATAGAAAACTATAAATCTATTTTATATTCATTTAATTTCCTCACAAAAGTTAAGTAAGGAGATTCTACTATATTAAAATCAGAACTTGGATATTTTCAAATGCTCTTAAAATTGAAAAGGAAACATTCAGAAATGTGAAAATTGTTTGGGGCTTATATTCTAAACATGGGTTAGCAAGACTGAGGTATACAAATATACTCATTGTAATTGTAAATTACCAAGTTGTTCAGGAAAACAGACATATGGCAGGTGTCTTCAATCACATAGCTACCCTACAACTCTTTAACATTAAAGGGCATCCGATAAATATATACACACACACATAAATGTGTGTGTATACAAATACATATATGCATTGTATACACACATACATGTACACATACACATACATATACATATATAGTGGGGGATTTTTAATACCAGTGTATTTCCAACTGCTATATCCCAATACTCCTTAGACTCAAGCAGTGCCTTTCTCCTTTAGGAAGGCATGATTTAATAGCAAATTGGCTAGCAAAGTAAACAGAAAGTTTCATGCTTTATATACTTCATTTAGCGTATAAAGTGTCATTGATTTTAGCTAAATGTGTTCACAGCACATAGTAGGTAATCAATAAATGCTTACTGAATTGAATTTCAGAAAGAGAAAATTAATGGAAGATGAACTAAAATTACTGGAAAAAAAGAATTCTACTGTTTCTTTTAATATCACTCTTTTATATGCTAAGGAGGGGTGGGGAATCTTCATAGTAAGAGTTTACTATGAATTAATATTTACCAAGGAGGCAGTTAGGTGGTACAGTGGATAGTGCACTGGGCTGAGAGTCAGGAAGAACTGAGTTGAAACCTAGCCTCAGATATTTCTAAACTGTGTGATCTTGGGTAAGACACTTAACCTCTGTTTGCTTCAGTTTCCTCACCTGTAAAATGGGGATAATAATAATACCTATCTCCCAGGGTTACTATGAAAATCAAATGAGATAATATTTGTAAAGCACTCAGCCCAGTGCTTGGCATATAGTAAGCACTTAAAATGGCTTCCTTTAAAAATGCTTCTTTTCTGCCAAATGGAGATATACAAACTATAATCAAATATGAGGAATGATTCAAGAGTAGTTATCTGTGAATTGGATAGATACCTTCATCCTTTTTTTAGCCTATGGACAGCAGGAGTTCAATAAATAATAAAGGTCCGAATTACAGGCTAAAAAAAGTTACATTGGGGGTACTGGGTTATTTACTGATTGTTAAGAAATGTACAATAATAATTCAATGGTCAACATTTAACAAAAATATGGGAGCAACAAAAAAGGGGTAGTGGTTAGAAGGGTATTTTGGTTGAAATTTGAAAGAATTATATAAAGTCTTCCTAGACACATTATTGAAGATATCCAGAAAATAGAAGAATTTGAAACCATCTCCTTCTCTTGAATTCCCTTGTTTCTTTTGAGTGCTGGATAAAAATCCACATTCTATAGATGCCTGCCCTCAAGGAGTTCACATTCTAAAAAGGAGACAGCATGTAATTAACTATGTACCCACAAGATTACTGGTTGGTTGTTGTCCGCCATTCTCAAAGAGGACCACAATGTCATCACTGTGTTAGAGTCAAGGTACAGTGTGTCCGACTGTGGCTGATCAGATCAATATAAGCTTGGAATAATGTATCACAGGTCAGGCACAAATAGTTTACGTGAACATTTGGTGAGGAGATGTCTCTAAATTTGCACATCTCACATATCTTTTGAGCTACTACAATTCTGCTTCACTCATACAGCACAGTGCCTTCTTTGATGCAGTCATGTCATGCTGGGTTGTCCTTTGCCAGTTTCTTCCATCTCATGCAATCAGTTCCAAAGTTCTTCAGAGAGACCTTGAGAGTATTCTTGTATCATTTCTCCTGACCTCCATGAGAGCATTTGCCTTATGTGAGTTCTCCATAAAATAGTATTTAAGACAAATATATGTTTGGCTTTAGAAAAATGTGGCCAGCCCATTGAAATTTCACTCTCTCCAGTAGAATTTGAATCCTTGGCAGTTTAGTTTGAGAAAGTACCTCAGTGTCTGGTATCTTATCCTGCCAGGTGATCTTCAGAATCTTCCTAAGGCAATTAAAATGGAAGCAATTCAGTTTCCTGGCATGGTGCTGTTATATTGTCCAGGTCTCACAGAAATACAACAATGAGGTCATCACAGTGACTGTATAAACCTTCAGTCTGGTAGGCAGTCTAATAGCTCTTTTTTTTTCCCATGCCTACCTTTGGAGCCTCCTAAACACTGAGTTAGCTCTGACAATACGTGCATCAATCTCATCATCTATGTCTACATCCCTGGAAAATATACTGGCAAAGTGAACTTATCCACATCATTCAAAATTTTCCTTTTGCTGTAACCAATGGTTCCACATATGAATTGTGTGGTGCTGGCTGGTGGAGAACCTGTGTATTCTTGGTGTTAAATATTAGGCCAAAATTAGCACAAGCAGCAGAGAACTGATCCATACTTGGTTGCATCTCAACCTCAGAGGCTTCATTTAGTGCATAATCATCTGCAAACAAAAAAGCATGCACTTGGGGGCAGCTAGATGGTGCAGTAGATAGAGCACCGGCCCTGGAGTTAGGAGGACCTGAGTTCAAATCCTGCCTCAGACACTTAACACTTACTAGCTGTGTGACCCTGGGCAAGTCGCTTAACCCCAATTGCCTCACTAAAAAAAAAAAAAACCCAAAACATACAAACAAACAAAAAATCATGCACCAACTCTCCTATCTACTTTAGTCTTGGCTTGTAGACTTTTCAAGTTAAATAATTTATCATCAGTGTAGTAGCTGGCATTGATGCCATTTTCATCCTTGTTGAAGTCATCTGAAAACATTGCTGAAAACATGCTAAAAAGAATGGGAGCAAGCACAAATCCTTATTTCATTCCATTGGTGACTGGGATAGCATAAGAGCATTGTCCATTATCCAGAACCTGTGCAAGCATGTACTGATGAACTTCTTTAGGCAACCAGATTTTTGCTATAATTTTCTACAAGTCCCCACAACTGACAGTATCAAAGGCCTTGGCCATATTGATGAACGTTGTGTACAGACCTCTGTTCTGCTCCTGGCATTGCTCCCAGAGTTGGCCAGTAAACACCATATCCACCATCTCTTGGCCCTTTCGGATGCCAAACTGGCTCTCAGCTAGATGACTATCTTCCAGGTGAAGGATTAACTTACTAAGGAGGACTCTGGCAAGAATCTTACAAGCAATGACTATTTGCAAGATCCCCCTGTGATTGTCACATGACAATCTATTTCTTTTACCTTTATAGAGATGGACAATGGAGCTGTCCTTGAACTCCTGGAGGATAACCCCTTCTTGGGACATAAGCTATAAAATTTCAATCATCTTTTGTATGAGTAGGGCAACTTCTGCCTTGTAAATCTCAGCTGGAATAGAATCAGTTACAGGTCCTTTGCCACGGAGAGAAGTCTAATGGCATTCAAAATCTCTTCTTCAGTTGGAAATTTGGCTAAAGACGGGGTAGACCTCAACCTGAGGTATATAGTCAGTCGCTTAAGTCTTGGTTGATGATTCCATATTCTACTCATCAGTTCCTATGGGTTAAATTCTGATTTCCATGCAGATGACTCTTATAATCCCACATTACCAACTGTCTATCAGATATTTCTCACTGAATATTTCATAGACATTTCAATCTCAAAAGCTCCAAAAACATAACTCTTTATCTTTCCCAACCCTTAAATCCATACCTCTTCCCAATTTCCCCATCAAAGACACTACCATCCTTCTAGACAAATAGATTAGAAAGTTTAGCCATCATCCTCAGTTCTTTCTCCTCTCTCATCACCTTCCCCTCTATCTAATCTCCGGTTAAATTTTGTTGATTCTCCCTTCACAACATCCTACACATCTGTTAACCATTTTCTGCTTATGGAGATACCACCCTAGTTCAAGCCCTCATCGCCTTCTCTTTGCACTAGGGAAATAGTATCCCAATTGGTTTCCCTGCCTCAAAAGTCTTTCCTCCAATTCATCATCCATGCATCTATCAAAGTGATATCCCCAAAGCATGGGTCTCACCATATCATTTCCCTGCTCAAAAAGCTCCAATAGTTCCTGATTACATACAGATTAAAATACAAACTCCATTGGTATTTAAACACTCTATAATCTGGCTTCAATCTATATTCCTAGATTGATTTCATGCCACTCTCCTTAATGTACTTCACCTACAATGGCCTTTACTCTCCCTTACCTTTGTATAGACTACCCTCAATGCCCAGGATGTACTTCCTCCTCATCTCTACTTCCTATAATTCCTAGTTCCCTAAAAAAAAGCTCAGCTCAATCACCACCTCCAAATGAGGCCTTTCCTTATGTCCCCCAGTTATTAATTCCCTGGAAACTAATCTGTATTTACTTTGTTCATGCTTTGTATTTACTTCTCTGTGTGCTAGCTGGATTGTGTACATATGTGTGCACATGTGCACACACTGCTTTTTAGAGAAATGGCCATCGAATTTAGAGGTCAAGAAAGCAGGGTGGCAGGTGCTTAAATCAATGGCTCTCTTGCTCAAATGTCCTGCTAATAAAGCAGGGGTCACTTTGAACATGGTAGGTCCTAAGAGCTCATACCAGTTGAGACTTAAGGCAAGGACCAGGGGGCAAAGTCCAGATTCCAGTGGAGGTTCCTGGGTTGTGGTCTTAAGACTTCCCTAATGAGATCCAGGGAACAAGATTAGTCAGCTAAGAAGACTCTGACAGGTGGGTCATTCCAAAGTGGTGAAACAGTTTCCTGTTGCATTGTAAGAAAGGTCTTAATGACAGACTGCAAGACTTCTATCTGATAGAATATTACTGCATATCAGACCATATAAGCTTTGGAATAACAATTAAATTTTCAATAACTCATGTAGATTTTAAAGTGATAGAATACTGATGTTATCATGTGAAGCTTCAGAGGTAATATGTTCCATAAAGAAAACTGACAAATGAAGATAAGCTATATGCAGTAAATAACATCACAAAGTAGAAAGGAGAATTAAATCAAATCATTGTGGAGAGAGATTCTCATACTTTCTCTCTGATATATATTTACTGACCACATAATAATTTAAGTAGTTCCAACTAGAAGAATGCAGAGGATAAAATTTATCTTGTCAGGCACATAGGAGGCGCTATAAAAATGCTTGTTCCTTTCCTTTCTCTCTTCCCTTCCCCTTAGGATCTTAAAAGGTTGGCTAGCTATGAATATTAGTGATTTTTTTTAAGTGTAAGGAAAACAGGAACAAAGATGTAGTACATTGAGTTTCTATGACTTTATTAGGAAAGATTTGAAATACCACATAAGTTTTTGTTTTGTTTTATTTGAGCTGTGAGTTAAAGCATCTGTGTGACCACTTTATCATAATTATTGCTAGGAAATAAGCTCTCATTGACATAAATTCAATGATATGATAACACAGCAAGAGAAGGCAAACAGCTTTACATTAAACACTGATTACTATAATCTTAATCTCCGTGAAAGACCAAAGAATGTAGGGGAAAAAAAGCCAGCAACATACAGCTTAGCCTTTGCTTATGCCTACAATATTTAGGGAGAAAAGGTGATTTTTCTATTTTTTCCACACAGATCTTAGATAGTCATCATGATCCATGATTATCTAGTGTCAGAAAGTAAAATTAAAAGTCTAAAACCCCACAAGCCTTTACCAGAAGTTGGGCTGTACAAAACTCAGTTGAAAGGGACTCTAGGGATAAGTCAGGTATTTTCAAAGACGGCCATAGATAGTTTAAATGTTCTTATTAGGTGAAGTGGGATTAAAAAAACCAAAAACCTTTTTAGCTGGGTTTTTCCTTGTTATTAGAGAGAAGCTTTAGAAATGATATATTTTAATATACATAAATATAAAATGTAAACATAAATATTTCAAAAGATATTTTTTAAAAAGAATAAATAAATAAATAAAAGTATTTAAACCATTGTCAAGATGAAGTCACTATCCACTATGTTAAAATTCGTTCTTTGCTTCTGCCTCAGATCAGGAGATGATGTAATCAGCATTAATCAAAAAATGTCTGTCATACCTCAGAAAGAAACATGTATAAAATGGAAATTGGGGAAGGGGGGGGGGAGAACTAGAACCAATGAAATCAATAATCCAGCCTGTGGTACTGAGTGATGAGGCAGAAGAGAAGTAAAAGCAGTTTTATATATATATATATATATATATATATATATATTTGGTGGGGCAATGAAGGTTAAGTGACTTGCCCAGGGTTACACAGCTAGTAAGTATCAAGTGTCTGAGGTCACATTTGAACTCACGTCCTCCTAAATCCAGGGCTGGTGCTTTATCCACTGCACCACCGAGCTGCCCTCTAACAGTCACATCTGCCATTTCTTTTGGAACCCAAGGATGTGATTCATCTGGCTCAGGATACTTTAATTCATCAAAGGCAGCTAGGAGCTCTTTTATTATTACCTTGTCTTAGGTGTCAATGCCATTCATTATTTATATTTTGTCATTTCCAGTACAAAATTTATACTTTGCTGAGTAAGCAGAAACAAAATAGTTGGATAGTTCTGCCTTCTCTCTGTTGTTGATCATCATTATCCCAGCTAACCCACGCAAAATTTCTCTCTTCTTTGATCCTCCTTTTTTCTCTCACTATATATTAAAAAAATTCCCCTTTCTGATGTCTTGGTTTCTTTCATCAGCCTCAGTTCATTCTGAGCTTTTTAGCATTTCTGATGCTACTTTTATTAGGCACTATCATACTCTTGTATTCTCTATTACTTGATTTTTCTTCTGTCTTCTTTACATTTTAAAATCTTAGGTCATAGGTAAGTTTCCTGCGCATAGACAGTATTCTCTTTAAATGAATCCCATTTTTCCTCCTCAATGGAATTATTTCTTACTCTTGAGCATCTCCCATTCTTCCTAGGCTGACTTCCCCTGAAACATTTTACTCCCTAAGACTGTGAAGGGATTCATAGGACTGTGGTCATTATCACCCTCTCACTTTACAAATGAGAAGTGAGACACAGAGAGATTAAGGAACTTGCTTAGGGACACACTGGTAGTAAGTATCTGAGTCAGGATTTGAACCAAAGTGCAGGGCAGTTTGTGTGCTACCACAGGTTTTAAGTTTCCTGGAGTTTGCTCAAGCATGTCTTTAAGATGCTAGGAAATGAAGGCAAGCCAAATGAGGCTATATAGTCCCTTTTAAGTCTTTTATGGCAAACCAAATTTTTCGATCAGATAAAATGAAATGCATTTGTTTTATAAATAAATAGTATTAATCACTAATTAGAAATAAAAGCAATGACTAAAAAAAGAGGAAGATCAACATGCAACAATATAGACATTTTCTAATAATAGTAACTTCATCTGAACTCAAAAGATGAAGACTCGGCTTAGTATTTTTTTAGTACTTGACAAAGTGATCTTGCTTTTGGAAACTGTGGTAATAATTAATTTGGTGAGCTCATAAAATAAAAGCCTTCTCAAAACTTCCTTACTATGATTTTAAACAACTTTAAAAGTAGATTAACAAATTCTTCACAGTTAGCTCTCTGAGCAGAAGGCTTATGCTCAAATTTAAATTTCTCTGGCTTGAAAACTGCCAATTGTGCTAACAGCTAATACTCTCGAAAGTTTATTCAGCCAGTCTAAATGCAAAAGGCATTTAGTATTTCCTGATTCCTGATTTGATTTTTGGAAAATTGCAATACAGAAGAACCATTTATATCACACACACACACACACACACACACATATGCACACACACTTAAAAATATCTCCAGGGAAATTATGACCAGTGATGGAATTCTAATCAATCAATGAATCCATCTCTAAAAATCTGGCATTGTGGTTTTGATGACTAGTGTGAATATAGCTCTCCACTTCACATGAACTGAGGCAACAGGGTATAAAGACTAGACCTGAAGCCCGATGACTTGGGTTTAAGTCCCAAGCCCTGACAATGACCTGCTGTATAATTATGGGCCTCCATTTCACCATCTTTAAATCAAATTCCAATTTAAGATAGCAGCTCTGTGACCTTGGGCAAATTATTTAATTCCTCTGAGTTTTAGGTTGGGTGATTGTTGTTGTGGTGGTGGTGGTGGTTTTTTTCTAAAAAGGGTTAATAAAACTTCTATTTATCCATCTCATGAAGCAACTAGGTAATGCAGTAGATAAAGCAGTGGGCCTGGAGTTGGTAAAACCTGAGTTCAAATCTAGCCTTAGACACTTACTATGTTACCTTGGGCTTAACCCTGTTTGGCTCAGTTTCCTCATTTGTAAAATGAGCTAGAGAAGGAAATGGCAAACCACTCTAGTATCTTGGCCAAGAAAACTCCAAGTGGGGTCACAAAGATTCAGACATGACTTAAATGACATAACAACAGCATCCATCTTATATGGGGCTGTTGTGAGGCTTGGATTAGACAATGTGAGTGAATATATTTTGTAACTATAAAAAATTAGCCATTATTATTTTTATCCACATACAAGGTCAAAAATATTTGGTCTATGCATCTCTTTATTCTTGGTGAAACAAAAACTTCCTCAGAACAATTCAAATAGCCCCATCAAGAAGTTTAAAATGATAAACACGAGATATTTATTTAGTAACATATTGGTATGTTATTAATCAGATTCTTCCAGGTTCTGGAAGAAAGATTCAAAACTCTTATAGGACACAGAGGTACCATTTAGATAACAGTTTAAGTGTATATATGGTGCCCATGGGGTTTAAAGGAGTTTTAAAAGTGCTAAGTCTCTCTCCACATACCAGTTATTAGCATCGTGCATTGTGCACTGGGAAAACTTCCTTATCAAGTAACAATGGATGGAGTCTGTGACATCATAAAACATCTGTATTGTATTTATAGTGTACAAAGAACTTTTATATTCACTATCTGTTTAGCAAATGAGAACAGCTAGAACAGTTACAGCACCTTAAAACTTATCAAATATTTTATGAATAGCTCTATTAGATTAAGTAACATTGTTAAAACATTTTACAAATAAGGAAACATATGGTCTGAGAGGTAATATGAATTGTCCAAAGTTGCAGAGTTAAGTCACAGAATGAAAAACTCAATCCCAGCACATGGTAAATACACCAGATTGCCACACAGAGATAGGAAGAGTTGATAAGATTACAGGCTTGAACTTTGGTCCAAAGAGAATATTCTTCTTCCTTGGTTTTTCTCCTTCTAAGAGAGCAGTTTGTAGCTGCTGCTTAGGAGGGAGGCATATGTCATGCCAAGAAAGCATGCACAATGATAGGGAATGATGTTCTCTCTCCTTCGCTTTCTTCGAGTACCTTTTTTAGTGCTCTCCTTTGTACAGATCACATTCCAACATTCATTATAGCCAAATGCCATTTGGCCACATACCTTATTTCTCCCTTATGGACTGCTAAAACTACGTCGAATTTCATCATTTCATTTATAGTAACTACAATAATGCCTTGCACATAGTAGACATATGAATGCTTATCGAATTGAACTGAACATTTAAAAATGGCCCGTGGAAGGCAAATCAGTGAATTAGAATCATTACTAAGTGGGTGTCCTCTGGACCTTTTGGCCAGTCATGTGGATCCTCACATGGTTCAGGTCTTTTTCTTGGAGTTAAGGGGAAGCCATACACATCACTAGGAGATACTAGTATTCATACTCTTATGCTGCAAAGTCCTAAATTACAACAGTCATGCCTCTGTGTCTGCCACAACAAAACAAAAACTGTGTTTTAGAATTCCTTAGATATTTTGCCCACTATGTTATATTTAATTAGTCACACCTGCCACCTAAAATTAAGGATGTCTTACTTTAAATGTAATTACTTTCCCGTAGGGACTATATGGCAAAGGTGTGGTTACCATCGGCTATAAATAAAGAAACTATGTTAATTTCCTTGGTGATAATTTGTTGGAAAGAGAAATATGAATAAAAATCCGACAGCATCATCTTTTGGGAATTGCTTTTCAATATCTCTTAAACATTAGCAAGGGGACAAAGAGAACCATGACCCAATGTAAACAGACAAGGCCATCTCAAAATTTCAGCTTATTGCCTTATGGAAAAGGTCTAATTTATGGAAACTCATTGTCATAAAAGCTGTACAGTCTAGGAAGGAAAAATAGGACTTGTCTACAATTGGCAATTGACTATAATGAATGCTACAATGTGATAAATTCAAAGGAGAATTCCAAAGTGCTCTGAAAAAATGAAAGAGGGAGAATCAGTCCAGGCATTGAGTTAAATGCATCCTAGATTTTGGGAAAGTAGATTTCTAAGGAAAGAAAGATAAGATCTTAGGGAGTAAAATATTTCAGGGGAAGTCAGCCTAGGAAGAATGGGAGATGCTCGAGAGTAAGAAGTAATTCCATTGAGGAGGAAAAATGGGATTCATCTAAAGAGAATACTGTCTATGCACAGGAAACTTACCTATGACCTAAGATTTCAAAATGTAAAGAAGACAGAAGAAAAATCAGATGACAGAGAATAGAAGAGTATGATACTGCCTAATAAAGGTAGTATCAGAAATGCCAAAAAGCTCAGAATGAACTGAGGCTGATGAAAGAAATTAAGACAACAGAAAGGGGAATTTTTTTAATATATAGTGAGAGAAAAAAGGAGGATCAAAGAAGAGATAGAAATTTTGCTTGGGTTAGCTGGGATAATGATGATCAACAACAGAGAGAAGGCAGAACTATCCAACTATTTTGTTTCTGCTTACTCAGCAAAGTATAAATTTTGTATTGGGAATGACAAAATATAAATAATGAATGGCATTGACACCTAAGACAAGGTAATAATAAAAGAGCTCCTAGCTACCTTTGACGAATTAAAGTATCCTGAGCCAGATGAAATCACATCCTTTGGTTCCAAAAGAAATAGCAGATGTGACTGTTAAGCCACTATCAGTGATAGTTGAAATATCACAGAAAATGCAAGAAGTAGCATAAGATTGGATAAGGACAAGGCTTGTCCCTATTTTTAAAAAAAGGACATGAACAGAATTTATAAACTATAGGCTCTTTTTGGGAAATGAAGACAACACTTGTACTTCTTCAGTTACCCCCTGCATTTTTCAAATTTGGCTTCGGTTTCTGGAAAACTTCTAAGCCAGATCATTAAGGAGATGGTTGGTGAACATAAAAATAAAGAAATAGTCATTATAAAGCTCTAACATGGATTATCAATAACAGGTCATACCGGATTAACTTAATTCCCTCTCCTTTTATTTTTTTTTAAATGAGATTACTAACCTACTTGATGAGGATAGTAATACATAGTTTAACTTAGATTTTTTTGGGGGGAAGTTAGGGGGAAAGTAGATAGAGCCAGATCTGAAGTCAAGAAGACTCATCTTCCTGAATCCAAATGTGTTGTCAGACACTAGCTGTGTAACCCTGGGCAAGTCACTTAACCCTCTTTGCCTCAGAACCTCATTTGTAAAATGAGCTGGAGAAAGAAATGGCAAACCATTTCAGTATCTTTGCCAAGAAAACGCTTAATGGAGTCATAGAGTCTGACATGACTGAAACCAAAAAATACCTTAGATTTAAAAAAAAATGCTTTTGATTAAAAAAAAACCTTTTGATAAAATAATTCTTTATTCTTGTGTAGAAGTAGAGATCTGGATTAGGTGATAATAAAAATCAGATGGATTTATTATGGGTTTGATGGGCAGGTTCAAAGAATAGTTGTTAATGGTTCAAAGTTAACATGGCACGAGGTCTCCAGTATAGTACACCAGGGATTTGTGCTTGTTCTTTTGCTATTTAACATTTTTATCAATGACTTGGATAAAGGTTTAGATGGCAGATGACACAATTTGCAGATGACACAAAGCTAAAAGGAATAGCTAATATGGTAGATAACAAAATCAAAACTTAAAAAGGATCTTGACAACCACAGCTTTGGACTAAATCTAATAAGATGAAATTCAACTGGGACAGATGTAGTCTTGCAATTGGATATAAAATGAACTATCCAAGAAAAATATGGGGTAATCACCCCTTAGATCATAGTTATTCTAAAAAAAAGTTCTGGGCATTTTAGCAAAATGCAAGCTCAATGTGAGTTAACAGTGTGATTTAAAATTAAAAACAAAACAAAACAAACAAAAAACCATGAAAACTAATGGGGATCTTAGTGTACATTAAGAATTTAGCTTCCATAAATAGAGAGGTGACATTACTGCTATACTTCACCCTCATTGGTCATTTTCACATCTGGACATCACAGTTCAAGAAGGACACTGATAATCTGGACAATGTCCAGAGGAAGGTAACCAAGAAGGTAAAGCACCTTCAGTGGATTTTGTACATGGCCTGGATGAAGGAGCTGGACATGGTTATTAGCCTGAAGAAAAGAAGCCTCAGGGAGGATATGATGGTTGTGTTCAAGTATTGGTAGGGCTTTAATATGGAAGAGGGATTGAGCTTATTCTGTTTGGGCCCAGAGGGCAATGAGTGGAAGATGAAAGGAAGTCAATTTGGGTAGGATGTCAGGAAAAAAACTTTCTAGTGAGCTGCCCCCTAGTGGAGAGGTGCTGCACCGCCGCCCCCCCTTCAAGAAGACATTGGAAGATCATTTGTCGACTAGGGTATAGTTGGGGTTCCTTTCATGTATGGCTTGGAATAGAGAGCCAGCAATTTCCTCTCCAACCTTCAAATTCTGTGACTTTTTAATGGGGCATATCCATACTTTTCTCACCAGTTTCTTTTAAAAGTAACTCATCACACTTTAGAAACTGTCCTAAACATTTTTTGAAATGCACAAAAAGGAAGAGAGGGCAGTTCAGAGGTAAACATGGACAAGTAGGACAGCTTTAGAACTCCTGTTTTAAAATTGGCATACATTTTATAAAGCAAGGTATATATAATAAGATATTTGTGCTTCCATTTTCTGTTCTTTGTATATGGACATGTTCAGATTTGTTGATGTTTGTCAAATTCATAATAACAACAAAAAAAATGTGAAAATACCAAAAAAATAAATAAAAGGAAATTGATCTTGTTAATTCTATCAAAGATCCCACCACATTAACAGAGCTCAAACCATTTGCAAATTGGCCAGTACACAGACACTCTATTAAAATGATGGATATGGGGCAGCTAGGTGGTGCAGTGGATAAAGCATTGGCCCTGGATTCAGGAGGACCTGAGTTCAAATCCAGCCTCAGACACTTGACACTTACTAGCTGTGTAACCGTGGGCAAGTCACTTAACCCTCATTGCCCCACAAAAAAAAAAAAAAAAAGATGGATGATGGGCAAAAAGATGGTGCAGTAGATAGAGTACTGGCCCTGGAGTCAGTAGTTCAAATCTGGCCTCAGACACTTACTAGCTGTGTGACTGGTCAAGTCACAACCTCCATTGCCTCTTTAAAAAAAAAATGATAGAAGATTGATAGATGATTGTTGATGAAGATGCCAATGGAAACAACATGGAAGGAAATGCTTGTTTTGTTTTTTTTAAAACCTTCCAAAAAGAAACACAGATATCCCATATCAGTTAAATTAGGTATCATGTTAAGAAACTTAACAGTCATTAGCCAAACAATTGAATTACCTATCAGAATCTTTTCTCTTTGGAAAAACAAAAGGGATTGTAAGTTCAAGAAATGAAAGGTAAACTTTATTTTTTATTTTTATTTTTTTTTGTGGGGCAATGAGGGTTAAGTGACTTGCCCAGGGTCACACAGCTAGTTAGTGTCAAGTGTCTGAAGGTGGATCTGAACTCAGGTCCTCCTGAATCCAGGGCCGGTGCTTTATCCACTGTGCCACCTAGCTGCCCCCGGTAAACTTTATTTTAAAAGAGAAGCAAACCCCAAAACCTGTGCCTTCAAATTCCTGGTGGAATCAAAAGAACACCTTTGGATCCCTTACGTGGAATGTACTTGCCATATTCTTTACCGTAGCATTCACTTCATTTTAAAATTCAACTTTATTTTATTTTCAGCTCCTCTCCCTCCTACTTCCACCTCTTCCCACCAGTGAGAAGGAAAAACAAAACCTGTTACCAACATGTAGAATCATACAAAACAAATTCTTGCATTAGCCACAAACAACAAACAACAAAAACACCTCAAAATACATTTTTCAGTCCAACACTTCTCAATCGGCGGTAGGCAACATGTTTTATCATAAGTCCTCTAGGACAGAGGTTGGTCATTGTGTTAATCAGAGTTCCTAAGTCTTTCAAAGTTGTCTTTAATATATTATTGTCATATACATTCTTCACTTGGTTCTACTCACTTCCCTCTTCATCAGTTCATATAAAACTGTCCAAGTTTCACCGAAACCATTCCTTTCATAATTCCTTTCTTTTTTTTTTTCGGTGGAGCAATGGGGGTTAAGTGACTTGCCCAAGGTCACACAGCTAGTAAGTGTCAAGTGTTTGAGGCCAGATTTGAAGTCAGGTCCTCCTGAAATCCAGGGCCAGTGCTTTATCCACTGTACCACCTATCTGCTCCCCCCAACCCATATCATTTCTTAAAGCATAATAGTATTCCACCACATCCATATGCTATAACATCTTTGGCCACTCCCCAAATGATGGGCAACTCCTCATAGTGTTTAGTAAAAATATCTCCAGTTCTTTTTTGTTGTTTACACTAGTCTCATTGTACTTGATTACCAAAATCTGAAGACTATTTATAGTTCTTTGTAGAAGTATTTAAGGAGCATTTTAAAAAGCTGATTTATTGAATCTATGGTACTCCAATATCTAGAAATCTGTGTCAGGCATGTTTAGAGAGACAGAGTTCCTGCCCTGTGCCCCAAGACTGCCCTCAGAGGATGCTAGCCAGGGTATATTGCATATTTCTAGAAAGACTCTACTCAAGTTCCAGAGCAGATAAAGAGCATATGGCCTACAGAGAAGTACATACCACTTCTCCAGAGGGAGGTAGAGAATGTGTTGGCCACAGAAAGCAGACAAGGAAGCACAAAGGCTAGGAGGCAAAGACTGTGTAGAATGGAGAAGACAGGGATTGCATAAACTGAGGCAAGAGGGGAATAGCATAAAAGAAAAATGAAAAGAAAGATTAAATGGAGACTATAGACTATGACCAGTGTAGACTGACAGAGGAAGAAATGGAGAGAACCAAGAAAAGGTGTTGGGGGAAAGAGAAGAGTAGGGAAGAAAGATAGACAGCAAAGAGAATGATGATGGTAGAAAGACAATAAGAAAAGAGGGGGAAACAGATGAAAGAAACAACATGATTATGCATGGAAAAGGGGAAGGAGACATTCATTATTAAAGATGAAATGTGCTGCCTTTGCTGCTGCTGATTCTCAACTCTCATGTTAGGATTAAAGGAATATCTGGATGTATAGTTAGGAGCCAAGTTACAACAGTATGATATGTAGAGTGACAAATACCTTGGCTTGTAATTTCCATTTGTGAATATAATTCTCATTATCTAATTATTCATCATGAAGGATTTTATAAACAATTAGCCTTGAATTTTTTCCCTCCCATCTCTAAAAGGAAGAAGATAATTCAAAAGCAAAGAGCTGCCACCTCCACTGCCAAATTCTCAGATGGAATTTTTTTTTCACCAAATGGCTCTGAAAGCTGTAAAAAAAAAAAATTCGAATAATAAGGGGCTTTCTTTTCTTTTAGGGTGAGATTTCAGGAATGATAGATAAGTTATATGTACTTTCTTATTGGGAAACTGAATAAGTCAAATTAAATTAAAACCATAACTGTATTTTTAATTTAATAGGAATAAGAACACTCAATTATATACAACATGCCTATAAGTAGAGATAAACTAACTTTACTGCTTCACAAAAAGATGTCCCTGGAGTTTCTTCACTCCAGCTGTTTACAGTGACTCACCAAAAATACTAGTACTGCCAGGGGTCAATTTTTACCTTAGTCATTCATTATGTTAATGAATATAAGGTAGAAAAGAACAATGAAGTTAATTGATGAATAAAAGTTAATAGGCTGATTCTAAACCATATAAAAATAACTATGTGAAAAGTGCTATTTCACAAGTGAAAACACCATTTAGAGTGTTATAAATATACTTGTTTAATGGCAAAGAAAAAGGCTAACAAGTAATTGTTATAATCAAGAATGGCATACTTTCATATATGCGAATACACCTTGAATTCTAAGGCTTTTTCACATACTGTAAAGTGTAGAGTTCTCAATTATCTAATTAGTTTAAGCTGTGTATTGAACCATATTAGATAATATAACCTGAATGACAGTACATTTGAGAAGTAATTAGTGTTGATTTTTCACTCAAAACTTTAGCAGGAGGAGATTAGGAGTGAAGAGAAACAGATCTCTACTACCATTTTCTCAGGAGGAATTTTCAGCAAGAAATTGAACTGTACACTTAGCAATTATTCAATAATTCAGTCAATACAATCAATTTAGTAAATATATATGTATACACATGTATGTGCATAAATGTGGATGTACGCACATATACATGTGTGTAAGTCTATGTATGCACGCATGTCGTGTGTGTGTGTGTGTGTGTGTGTATGTGAGAGAGAGAGAGAGAGAGAGAGAGAGAGAGAGAGAGAGAGAGAGAGAGAGAGAGAGAGAGAAGACAGCAAAGCATCAAGAGCCCTGGTGTGCAGTCAGTCTACTGACTGGTCATGCCTTCTTAGGAAAGTTATCCCTTCCACATTACTGGAGTTAGGGTATGGCACCCCCTGCAATCTGGAAAATCTGCATAAAATGTTTTGACCCTGCTTTCATACTAGAGAAGAAGTCTGATTTTTTTCTTTTTCTTTTATGGGGTGTATACAGTACCTTATTGTAAAATTTGGGTTGATATTATACAATACTATACATATATTTCATGCATTTTTGAGTTTCTAAACTTCTTCCTTGTCATCTGTTGGCCTTTGTGCATCATCTGCGGCTTCCACAAAACTCCCCCCAAATTCCTATTTAATTTCTTATGCCAACCCAGGGTATATTGAAACTGCAATCGGGAAAATCACAATATGGAAGGGATAACTGTATTTAAACTCTACGAGCCTCATTTTTTTATCTTTTAAGTGAGGATGATAATGCAGTACTTGAATTACTTAGGACTATTTTGAAGACAAATAAGATAGTGTTTAAAGTGCTTTATGAACTGTAAAATATTGTATAAAATAAGTTATTATTAAGTAGTGCTCTACACATTTTTACTTCATCATAGTCCCCCTATTTTGTTAGTGACAATTAAATAGTGGCATAGTGGATAGAGAATTGCCCTCAAAACAGGAAGATCTGGGTTCAAATCTTGCCTCTGAATCGTTTTGTCTGTGTGACCTGAGCCAAGTTACCATTAACTCTAAAGTGCAGATAAGGGATTGACTTGAATTGATAGAAGGGTTTTCTTACTAGCAAATTGCTATACCAATGAAATCACATCTAGTCCTTATCCCTATGCATCTGTATATAAGTATATTCTTTTAAACATTTTTCTTGATATCTGTATGACTTGAATATCTCCCTCCCTCCTTCCGTCCCTCCCCCTTCCCTTACTCCCCCCCTCCAGATTTATTTATATCAATAATTTCACAAGAAGATATCTATACAGATAGGATACAATCAACCTGGAGCAATAATTTCTCATACAAAGTCCAACATTATATTAGGGGTTTTTTTGAGGGGCAGTTCTTCACATGACAATTTTATAATCTAATTTCAGCATCACTACTATTTCCATGTTTCTTTCAGCTTTATTGTTTCCAGAGTTAAGTGCAAGATTGAATATTTTTCTTTCAGACCACTCGCTTTCATTTTTATTACTTCAACGTATTTTCTACTGCTCTGGGTTCCTAGTTTCTGCATAATATCTTGTGACCCTTATCAATGCCACTGGGAATTTGGGGAAACATAAATAAATCATTTATTTATTATTTATAAACAGAATAATAGCAAATGACCTATTATTATCTTTTTATAAGAAGATAAAATAATCAATAGCAGTTTTCAAGTAAATAACCATTTTAAATTCTGAAAATTCCTAATCAGAACATATAGACCTGCGTGGACATTGAATTTTATCGTGACTTCCTCCTTCTAATCTAAAAGAATTTTCTCACATATGTGGTTTATCTTTTTTAATACCCCTGTGAAGCAGAGGCAGGTACTATCATCTCCATTTTACGCATAAAGAGAAATTGAAACAAAGATATTAAATGATCCTCTCAATGCCACAAAGAAATTTTGAGCAGACATGAGTGAAATCTAGCTGATGGATTAAAAAAAATCTTAAATTTGTTTAACATTATTAATACCAGAGACACTTGAAAGACCAATACCATCAGAGAAGTTAAGCTTCCTACAACCTAAAGTACTGGTTGGCATGCTACTAGCCTCAGTGAAAATTCCATGTGCAGAGTATCTGCTGTCTGCTTCATCTGTTGTCATCTGCTCTGTCATCTTGGGCCAATGATGGAGATCTGGAGTTCCTCAGTAAACTAGAGCTGCTTGGGATGGGGTGTAAAAAATGGAGGAGCAGTCAGAATCACCAGAGAACCTGATATACAGTGCCTGGCACATTAGTAGGTACTTTAGAAAGTTATATTTATGAATAATTATTATTTAAAATTAATAATTAATTGACTGAATAATTGACTGTGGGAGCTAAATGCACTAGAGGGTTTATGCCACTGGAGACTCAGAAGCTTAAGAGAGAGCCCCAATCACCAGGAGGCAGAGGTACTACTTCTTGGGAGATGCCCTCACCTTTTATTTTACCAAAAAAAAGTGGCGAGCTCCTTTACTTTTCTCTGATATTAACTTCTCTAATGCTTGCCTCAGAACCCCTCTACATTTTCTTCTATTCTAGTCTCTGACAAACTGGTGGCCCTGCTTGTGCTGAATCTCATTCCTAGCCATGCTTCCCAATTTCTTCAGGAAATGCCTACCTGCTGGATATATCCACATATGGGTGTTTCATCAACATGTCAAACTCATTATATTTCAAACTCAAACTTCCCCCTCTAGTCTGCTCCCATTGTCCTAGTCATCTTGCATTTGTAGCACTGGAATCATCCTTGATCCTCCCCTCTCCCTCCAACTTCATATCTAGTTAATTCTCAGCTATATTATTAAGGTAATATATTATTAACGATGATCATTTTCTCCCTCTTTCTCCTCTTTAATTTCTCCCTATTTATTGGTTCTTTCCTTCCTCCAAACAAACTCCAAACCTTCTGTTGGGGGCAGCTAGGTGGCACAGTGGATAAAGCACCAGCCCTGGATTCAGAAGTTCAAATCTGGCCTCAGACACTTGACACTTACTAGCTGTGTGACCCTGGGCAAGTCACTTAACCCCCATTGCCCCACAAACCCCCCGCACCCCCCCAAATACCTTCTGTTGATGATATCCCCATAAACTACAGAAGCTCTCCTCCTATCTCTGTATCTTTCACTACTAAAAGCCTCGGAAAAAATATATTTGCATTTACTGCCTTTATCAATCAATTATTTTTTAACCCCTTACAATGAAGTATCTTATCTACTTACCCTGCTAAGCTCCCAAATGCTAATTCAAATCGTCTTTTTCTAGGTCATCTCTCACTGACCTTAACTTCTCTGCAAATTTTGATATTGTTGCCTACTCCCTCCTTGTAGCTAGAGTCTCCTCTTTAGTTTCCATGTTTCTTAGTTTCTCTCCTCTGATTGCTTCTTGCTTTTTTCTACCTCTCTGGCTGTTCCTTTTCTTTTTCTTGGCTGATCATTATCTATCTCCCACACTTTAAGCACTGTTATTTTTGAAGGTTCTATTCCCAGACTCCGTTCTCCAGCTATGCTTTCCCTTGATTAGCTCATGAGCTCCCACCTGTTCATTTGTCATCTCTACTCATATAAGTATACACACATACACATATATATATATAGATATACATACATATGTACACACACACACACACACACATGTAATTTCTTTTCTGAACTCTGTTATCACATAACTAACCAGATAGATCTACCTGGATGTCTCATCTTATTTCTTCATAAACCTCCCTTCTGATTCTGTTGAAGGTATGTCCACCCTTACAGTCATCCATCTTTGTAACCTTAGGACCATCTTTGATTCTTTCCTTTCCCTCACATTGAATGTTCGATAAGCTTTCCCTCTGGAGCTTTCTTATATGTCTTCTTTTTCTCCCTAGGTCCCCATCACTTCTGGTCTATAAAGACCACTTAGTAGCCTCCTAAATGGTCTCCTTGCTCCTACTCTCCCCTTCATCTATTCTCTACCCAACTGTCAAAACAGTCTTCCTAAGGCACATGCCTGTAAATGTTACGTCTCTGCTCAAAAATCTTCATGAACTTCCTCTTGCTTCGCTGAATAAAATTAAAATCAGCTCAATATTTAAGACCCACCACAATGTGACAACAAGGTCTTTTAGACTAATTTTACATTGCTCTCTTTCATAGATTACACTGTCTTTTGGGCAAACTAGACCACTCATTGTTCCCCAAACTTGATCATCTATCTCCTGTCTGTGCATTTGCACAAGCTCTCCTGTTTCTGCAATGAAACTGCTCACTGAAGCCTCCTTGAGCTCCCCGCACTGTGAATTTTCTCTTCTTCCTCAAATTACCTTGTTTCTATTAGTCCATGGACATGTGGTATCTTCACAGTGGAATATAAAATCTTTGAGGGCAAGCAATCTTTTTTTTAGTTGCATACAATTACCTAACCAGTATGTCTGTCATACACAGCAGCATTTAATAAAGTTTATTGAATTTAGCTGAAAACCATACTTTAAGTACAAAGTATAATGCTTCTAGAGCATGGTTGTAGATTACTAAAGAATTAGTTTCATTCATGAAAACTCTAGAGCAGGCCTACAGTACTAGAAGTCAATGACAATGATATTTTAAGGACTATTAAAGAAATTTGCTATATGTGCTTTTAAAATAAATATTCATGCCATTCACAAAGTAAAGTTATTATGAGCCATAGACCTAAAATAAATTTTGGAATTTGAAGAGAGACAAACTAAAATAACCGTAATGGGAACATAAAAAGTTATTTAAATATGCACTTTTGAAACATATAATATTGCAGACCTAATTCACTGAAGCTTTATTCTCAATCACTGCAGGACAGAGATGGTACAGGGGTCCTCCCAAAGTACATGAGCTTCAAGGATAGGCCCAGGGGTGGGATTTATGCCTCAATCTGAGGTTAGCTTAGTTCAAGGAGGCTTCTTACCAGAAAGCAGTCACCAAGGATTCTTTTTTTTGGCTACAGCAACCCACCAAGACCAAGATAGCAATCTACAATGAGGATGGAAGGTACTCACTCTGATGAACTCAAAGATGCTTTAAATATTGATATAAGGTAGCTCTCATGAAATTCTTTTCTTTTCTTTTCTTTTTTTTTTTTGGTGGGGCAATGGGAGTTAAGTGACTAGCCCAGGGTCACACAACTAGTAAGTATAAAGTGTCTGAGGTCAGATTTGAATTCAGGTCCTTCTGAATCCAGGGCCGGTGCTCTAGCCACTGTACCACCTAGCTGCCCCTCATGAAATTATTTTCAACCAAAAGGATAATATAACAAGGATGTGTTGGAGCCAATTTGCACTGACCCGAGAGACTTCATTGTTAAATTTTCAATGTGAGCATTTGCACCTTAGAAATTGGTAAATGCTACAAATCAGGACTTGTTTTATTGTTTTGTTAATGGTCTAAATTTAAGAAAGTAATGGAGAAAATGTTAATAATGAAGATTACACTTAAAAGCGTTTCACATGTTTTGGAACACCAGTGGCAGATAATTTATAAAAACAAAAAAATCAGACTTAATCTAATTAAATTAACATTCAGTATAACCAAACCTAACTTAAGTCCAATACCTATTAAAAGTTCATAGCTTCGGGGCAGCTAGATGGCACAGTGGATAGAGCACCGGCCCTGGAGTCAGGAGTACCTGAGTTCAAATCCGGCCTCAGACACTTAACTAGCTGTGTGACCCTGGGCAAGTCACTTAACCCCAATTGCCTCACTAAAAAAAACCAAACAAACAAAAAAAAAAGTTCATAGCTTCAAATGCTGGTAACATTTTAAATGACTCATTATTTTTAGTCTATTCAAATGGCTTACATTTATTTTCTTGGCCACCCTCATCATAGTAGTGCAATCCATGCACTAAATATTTCCAAACAACATTATGAGAAAACAAGAGGGCAAAAGGATACTAAAATTTATCTTCTTTTATTTTATTAAGCTGCATAGTGGATTTAATTTTTAAACATACCTTTAAAAGACATGGATTAGGGCAGCTAGGTGGCGCAGTGGATAGAGCACTGGCCCTGGAGTCAGGAGTACGTGGGTTCAAATCTGACCTCAGACACTTAACACTTACTAGCTGTGTGACCCTGGGCAAGTCACTTAACCCCAACTGCCTCACCAAAAAAAAAGGTGGTACTTCAGAATGCCTCTGTTATGCAGAGCTTTGATTTTGCTCACTGATCCCCTTCCCACATTTAGCAGCCCAGCAAGACAGGACTTCTTGCTATTCCCCACATGATTTTCCATCTCCTGTTTCTACATCATTACTCAGGTTGCCCCCTAAGCTTGGCATGTACTCTTTCCTGCCCTTTATCTTGTAAGAATCTGTGGTTTCCTTCAAAACTCAGTTCAAATGCTACCTTGTATATGAAGTTTTCCTGATACTTCCAGATTCTTCGTGCTCCCTCCCAGATCACTACATATTATTTTCACACATTTTGCACATTCTCTCACTCCTGATAGAATACCTTTTATGGGGATGGTTTTGTCTTTGTGTCTCCAGTGCCCATCGCAGTTTCTTTACACAAGGAAATCACTTCATGCATGCTTGTTAATTGATTACCTGATTGCCTGCAAGACCTAGATGGAATTCAAGTATGTAGGTATGTGGAACTTAAATATTGTATTCAGCATTACTCAACTGGTGACAAAAAGATACTTGAATTCCTTTTCAAAATTGTGGCTTGGTTCTCTCAGTTACTATGCTCCCTTTGAAGTTTTAGATTATGTTTACAAATAATTTTGGATCTTTAAAGTTCCAGATTACTTAGATACCATCTAAAATGTCTGAGAATTTCAGAATTTTTTTTCACTTGGAAATACCTGCAGTGAGATCCAGATATTTTAAAAGGATACCTATAGCACACACAAGCTTCAAATACCTATTGGGCATTTCCACTGATATATCATGTGTCACCTCAGATATTGGAGGCCTAAATCTAAACCAATTGTTTTTCTTTGAAACTATCTCCCCTTCTTGACATTTTCATTTCATTCTCCCAGTCGTCCAGGCTTGAAGATCTTTCACTCCCTACTCTCTTTTCAGGCATATAACCACTTACTCTTCAGATTCTGTTTTTCCTTCATAATGGCTTGTACATCCATTCTTTCAACTCTGCTTGTACTGTCATCCTGGATAGTAGGCTCTCACCAGGTCACCCTTGGATTACTGCAATAGCCACTCTCCTAATTTGCCTCCTATGCCTCAAATCTCTTCCCTTTCAGTCTGTCTTACACAACCAATTAGATTGATGTTCCCAAAATGTCATTTTCTTTACAGTGTTACCCCATTAAAAAAAAAAAACATGCCTTCATGGACTCTAAGGGAAATCATTGTATAGTTGTTTAAAAATGGTTCTGTACTATTCAGATGTAGTTTAAAATGTTCTGGGGGAAAAAGTCATATTCCCTTTAAAAACATGAATTTGAAGGGGCTTTGCTTGGGTAATCTGAAGCAGTTTCATGCAAACTAACTTTTACAATGAAGGGTAGGAAATTAAATGGGAGAAACAGGCTAGATGGAAAGAAAATCTATTGACTGGAAAGATATTGATGGGCTATCCAATGAAAACACACACACACACACACACACACACACACACATACACACAAAATGGAAATCTCCTTCCTCTACTTCAAGCCAAGCTTTATGGAGGAACAAAAAAAAAATATCACAATGAGCAAACAATGAAGTTCTTATGGAAACAGACAGAAAGTAACTGGACAATTGGTGGAAGGGCTGAAATGAGGTTAGGGAAAGTGTCGAGGAGAAGTGAAGCACTTTGTCACAACTAAGTTGTAGGCAAGAAGTAAAGGTCTAACATACTAGAAGGGATCCAAGGCTGGAGTAAAGCCATCGACAACATTGTTCTTTTTTTTTTTTTTAAGTGAGGCAATTGGGGTTAAGTGACTTGCCCAAGGTCACAAAGCTAGTAAGTGTTAAGTGTCTGAGGCCGGATTTGAACTCAGGTCCTCCTGACTCCAGGGCCGGTGCTCTATCCACTGTGCCACCTAGCTGCCCCAAGATTGTTCTTATAAAAGAGCTGTTCTGTTTTAATTAAGTTTGTTTTTAAACAATGATTGACCGCATTGAGTCTTGTACCTCTGATCCTTACTATATGTGTGATGCTGAGAGAGTCATGTGAACTCTCTTGCCCTCAGCTTCCTCATGTGTAAAGTGAGGAAGTTGGGCCAGATGGTTTCTCAGGTCTCTTCCAACTCTGGCTCAATGATGGCGATCTCTCTGAATTATCTAAATCGGTAATAATAAGCTTGTCTCCACCATCATACCTAGGCTCAAACTGGTGGTGCTGTGTGTTCAGTCGTTTTCAGTCTTTGTGACCCCATTTGGGTTGTTGGGCTTTTTTTGTTTTTGCTTTTTTTTTTTTGTAAAGATGCTGAAGTGGTTTGCCCTTTCCTTTTCCAGCTCATATTACAGATGAGGAAACTGAAGCAAACAAGTTTAACTGACTTGCCCAATGTCATAATGCTAGTGTCTGAGGCAAGATTTGAACTCAGGTCTTCCTCACTCTAGGCCTGGTGCTCTATGCACTATGTCACCGAGCTGCCCTGGTAGTTGTACTCAAAGTGACGCTAATTATATAGGTCCTGAAATGTTAACATTTTCAAACTAGGACCACCCAGTGACAAGAGCATCATATATTGCTCATTACCTATCAGGTATCTACCTGCTTACTGTCATTATGAGAAAGCTCAGGCTCCATAGCCTGGCATTAGAGGCCCTGCCCTAGCCAGTCCATCCCAGATGAGTAAGTGGAATAGAGGAAAGATCACTAGAGTTGGAGTCAAAGGACCAAAATCCCAACTCTGGAGTTTCTTCAAGTGTAAAAATGAGGTTTTACTAAATGGCCTTTGAGGTCTCTTACAACATCTCTAGGTCTGTGCTCCTGGGATGTTAGAACTTAAGTTTCACTGATTCTCTCTGCACCCTCTGCTCCAGCCAGAATGACTTATTACTTCTCAATCCTTCATACGCATTCTTGCCTTTACTCCTTTGCTCACTGTATCCTCTACTGAGGCCCTCTCCCTCTTCTTTCTACTTATCCTTCAAGGCCCTGCTCAATTTTTATACATTCTGTAAGAAGCATTCTCTGACTATCCAGGCCTCAGCTATCCTTCCTTGTATATTCCACTTATTTAGCACTATATCACATACAAACTCCCTTGTGATATGTCTCAAAGGATTCCTTAATTTGTTTTTATTGTTTATGTATATGCATATTGTGTGTACACAAGCTTCAACACCGACTTCCTACATTTTGAGATTCTTTGCCTTACTTTCATTTATAAATTGTTGCCCACCCACATTACTGAATAATATAAAGCTATTCAATAATTTTGTACTGCTTGATTTCCACATTTCCTATAATTAATATAATAATTCAGAATTGTTCTTACTATTTACAATATAGAACGTTATTGTTTTAAGATTCTAAGAGAGAACACATAACCTGTTATCTTAACATTTCTGACTTATAATTTCATGTATTTCACCAGGGGATAAACATAGGTTTGTAATGAGTATCACTAAAATGATTTTCCCTTTGTTCAGTTATTTCTTTGCTTACTCTTCACACTCTATTTTTAAAGGGAAAATATAGTCTTTTACTATGTACCAAATTATTCTTAATTTTCCAAAATTTGGAGGTTATCAGAATTTTGTTTTTGTTTTTTGTTTTTTTGCGGGGCAATGGGGGTTAAGTGACTTGCCCATAGTCACACAGCTAGTAAGTGTCAAGTGTCTGAGGCTGGATTTGAACTCAGGTACTCCTGAAGGGCCAGTGCTTTATCTACTGTGTCACCTAGCTGCCCCCGAGATTATCAGAATTTAAAAAAAAATCTATCTGGCCCAAAAAGAAAAGGTAGAACTACTCTACAAGGTAAAAGTGAAAAAAAAAATTACACAAGGATGCTCACTGTGAAAGCATAGTATAAAACCATAAACAAAATGTATGAACATGGCAAAAATGAGAAAATGGATACCAAAAGAAATGACAACTAAAAGCAGAAGAAAACCTAAAAAAGAAAGCAGCCACTCACGCAAGTATGTGAGTGACCATGGACATACGCATAGAAGGTGCCTAAGTACACCTACCTGCAGAGACACGAGGGCAGTCGGGCAACATGGACTCCACTGATGTATCTAATGGTTCTGAACTAGACACCCAATTACAACAGTTCTGCAAGGTAACAAAGACAATTTTCTGATGAACCAATAATTTAAAGCAAGAGAGAAACTTTAGGGTCCAAATATTATTTTTTTTCTCAACAATCAACTATTAGAAATGTATTTCCTTATCTTCCAAATAGTTTAAAACACATTCCTAGGCAGTTGGCAATTGTTTATCATGGATACAAAAAAATAGTCTAAAGAACTCAGCCACTCCCGTGCTCATATTAAGGGGACATATACTCAGTGAATGACAAGTAGTCTGTAGTCTGATGTTAGTGAAGGGGTGGCTATGAAGTCATAAACAAAGGGATAAACATAATAATGAAAATGATGCTATATTTTCACTTTTTGACCAAAATTACTTATCTGATCATGTGCACAGGAACAAATAAGGTTATGTTCTATTATTTTAATGTGAATTCCAAGGGACAAGTAAATCTATCCTTATACTTAAGAAGTTGGCCTAACTGAATTTAACTTAACCCTATTCAGAAATCGAAAGAGTTCAAAAGAAACACCATCTAACACACTGTGAAAATATTTGTTTTAGGACACAAAGCCTGTCATTTTAAAGATTTACCTATAAAAGAATGCAATGATTTATAGCTCAAATAAATGAAATAAAAGAGAAAATCCTACATTCCTTCCTTCCACACAGTATAAATCTTTATCTAAGAGTCTAGTCTTTTAAAAACATGATCGGCTTCATATGGCTTTGTTTTTTAAATTTCTCAGAAAAAAAACACCCATGAATTTCCAGACAGATTTTTAAGAAATCATCCCATCAATCATGTTTGGAAAAATGGTTGATTGCTATTCTAGTAAACAAGCATGTATTGTGTATTTTTAGATGCTTGCTGCTCTAGTTGTGCACCATGGAATCCGTTCTCACTGTGGAAAGATCCTTGACTGGTAGATCAAGTGTCTTATTGTATTTCCTTAATTCATTCTGTCTGGAAGAAGATGTCAGCTGTGTTGCAGTGAGGAGAGAATTTCAAAGGCCTCAGTCCCCACCAATAAAGGCCGAGGAATGGCTTTTGAATAGATTTGTCAAGGCAACCCTACTGTTCTGGGACCAGGGAGAGCAGGAATAACATAAAGGAAGGGTTGCTGTATGAGATTAGAAAGTGAAGTTCACAAAGCATGGCAGATTTTTGTAAGAAACAGTAGATCAATGAAACTATTGAACTGTGTGGAAAAAAACATGAAAACAAACACACCATCCAGTAATGTTCTTAAATGCTATTTCTCTCTTTTAAAATTTAAAATGGATGAAAAAACCCGAGTATTTTCATGTTTCACAAAAGCTTAACGGTTTAAAGTAAAAACTATTCTATAATATGTACTCCTAATCTTAATTAACAGCTGAATGCAAAGTTACACAATGTAGGATTGTGGAAAACATAAAGAAGTACGGTTTTCATAAGGTATTTTATTCATTTGAAATAAGCAAAATTAATATTGCTACTGATAGAGCCCCACATCAGAGAATTCTAGATAATGCAGAAGATTAGCACACAATTAGCCAGCTTTTATATACAATGTGACACTTGCCTGTAAGAAATAAGTATTCTCCAAAGCAGTGTCAAGATATGTAAATGGATGATTTGTTTTATCATTCATCACAGCTCCTAATAAATTCAAAAATCATGACTTCTATAGGTACTAAAAATAGGTCCCCAATGATACAGGAGAGATAGCTTCAATGAAGAATGCTTTTTTTTTAAAACAATTCAGTCTTTCAATGACAGCAATTAGCACTACAGACAGGCAGCGATTAGGTATATATTTTAATTATTATTCATTCTACAAGTTCCCCTAAATCTGATGAAAGTTAGATATTACCCAGGTGATATCTCAGACTTAATAATTCTCACCTACACTTCACAAATGTAAAAGTACTTCTTATAGGAGATTTCTAATACTAATGAATGTTAATATACTTCATTAATCATTTTTTCTTATGATTGGCTCTGAGTGACTGAAATGGAAGTAACTATAATGAAAATTGCTTTAGCCCAAATATTTAAGGCCAAGCTGTAGAGATCCAAATGATATGGATTTAAAATTTTAGTTTTTATCTTCCAATAAGCTTTAAGGCTTTGATTTTTCAGAGAAAATGGAAATTCCCTGACAGCTTGTAGGGCAACATCCTTTATATTTTTAACTGTTAAGTCAGAGCTGTCAGATTGTGTCCCAGGTGATGCTTTATTCCCATCAGCTCTGGCCTATCAAACTGTTAAGGTTAAATCCAGAATTGGTGATCTATATACAAGACTAATAAAAGAAAAGGGTCTCATTAATTGCAGAGGAAACTCAAATTTGCCTATTAAGAACAAATCATGGTAAATGAAGAAATCAACTTAATATTTCTTCTATTTTCAAAATAGGAACAAATTATTAGAGGAAACAACCCCACAGAACTTATAACAAAATTCAGTTTTTCTTCGTGTTATAAATTTCCCTTTAACTCATCAATCCCACATAAGAGATTTAAAGGCTGGAGCAGTAACATTATATTCAATTTCAAGCAACCAAAGAAACCCAACTTGTTCTTTTGACTAATAAACAAAAATCTCAAATTTTTAAAAAGGCAACAACTCCCTCCTTCTCTACCCCAATGATTGTGGACAAATAAGTAAAATTAAAAGAAATATAACTGAAATGATCTTTAAAAATCAAATAAAATGCTACATTGTGGGGGATGGGAGAAAAGGTCTTGGACAACATAAATGGGTAATCAACACTGGTCAAATTACCTTAAACATTGGGAATGTTAAACTTTGAAATTCCATTCATAGTTCAGTTAGCATACTAGAATTAAAATCATGTTCTATTCCTGAATGATATTTCCAAAGAAATAAGTACAGTGTATCTTGGAATCATTACTAAGAAATAAACTTTAAGATGCCAAGCACTGAAGAAAGTGAGAGGATTTAAAGACTCTATATTTACAGGCAAAATGACTTTTAAAACATCTAAGAGGAAAATGTAGAAGCATCCATTAGTTAAATGGTTAATGGATTTTGTTGTTGTACAGTTGTTTCAGTCATGTCTGAGTCTCCGTGACCCCATTTGGGGTTTTCTAGGAAAAGATACTGGAGTGGTTTGTCATTTCCTTCTCTAGCTCATTTTACAGATGAGGAACTGAGGCAAATAAGGTTTGGTGACTTGTCCACGGTCACATGGCTAGTAAGTGTCTGAGGCCGGATTTGAACTCATGAAGATGAACCTTCCTCATTCTAAGCCCAGTGCTCTACCCACTGCTTCACCTAGCTGCTCATAGTTAAAGGATATAAATAGACAATTTACAACACATATTGAAAACACACATTGGAAACAATCACTTGAAAAATTGTTCAACATACACAAGGAAATTCAAATTAAAACAACTGTGAGGTACTGCTTCACACCCACCAAACTGACAAAAAACCAGAAATTGACAAAATTGGCAGGATTGTGGAGAAACAGGTACACTCATAAATTGCTGGAGAAATTGTAAATTGGTAGAATATTTTGGGAGAGCAAACTGGCAACATACAACAAGAGTCACAAATATAATCATGTCTTTTGACTTGATAACCACATTATTAGGACTAGCTCCTAATACATTTATCCTAAAGAAAAAGTCTATCTATAAAAATGTGTTATAGATGCATGTATACATATATAATATATATTTTAAGGATATAATATACATATACATATAATCCCACAGATATTAATATTTGTATTATTTATAGTTGCCCCATAGTCGGTGTTAAGTGCTGAATATTATCTATCAATGGAATAAAATTTGATATGCACTCAAAAGATTTGTGAGTTCATCAGCGTAGGGAACTCTTGTATGAGAAATCCCTCCCTCTTCATAGTAAATGATTTGTCTAAGGCACACAGAGGTTAACTGATTTGCCCAGGGTCAGAGTGAATAGCTGTTAGGATTGGAATTTGAACTCATGTCTTAAGGATTCCCCTGCAGAGCCCTTGATGCACCAAGCTGCCTCACTGCGTTCTAATTACAATGATAAAATACTAGGAACATAAAGAAATTTAGAAAGACATACATAGGAAAGAAAGCAGAATCAGCACAACATAGATACAACTATGACTATGCAGAGAAGAAAAATGCATACACAAATACAGAGGTAAATGAATAAACAAAGAGAAAGGAAGCAGACAGAGAGGGAGTAACTAAGAAACTGTTGGGAATATTTTTATGTCTGAATTCATTTTTAAAATGTAAATAGTTGTAAATGTGTGCTTTAATTGGTTTTGTTGTTTAAAGTTAATTCCATATCACAAGCTACCAAAAGTTTGACTTATGTTGTTTTTAAAATCTCTTTCAGAAAAATAAATGAAAACACTGAAGAAGAAAATGCTGTCATTAAGGTAAAATGACAGAAAAAAAAACATGAAGTAAATGTAATGCATGTCACACGAAAAGAACTCCTTAGAAAGTGGAGGTGCCAAGAGCTATGGTGGGTTGCTCATGTTCTCTAGACATCAGGGACTGGAAATTTTTATTTTGTTGTGTGGGCTGAACAGTGGGAATAATAGGCTTCTGGAGCCAGCTATTTATTCAATTCTCAGAACTTCCTCCATCAAAATGTAAGCAGTGACAAAAACCAATGGAAAGACTACCTGATGAAGAAGCAGCAGATAAGGAAAATATAGGCTTGTGTTCCCTGACTTGGAACACAAGTGTGGTAGGGTAGGACGTAGCCAGTCACTTTTTCCAAAGTATACGTAAAAAAGAACAACAGATAATGACTACAAATATGGCCCACCTGTGTAAAGATAAGCCTCAGATATGGCTGCCTAAAGGGCATGTTGGGCATTCAGTGATATTTAAGTGGCAGATTAAATCACCCTCCCTACTGAGAATTATATGACACAAAAAAAGAATTATGAATGAAGGTTGTGTGGGGCCACTTCTAAGACAGAGAAGGAAATTCTCCCACTTAGTCTAATCAGTCCTGGAAATCAGGAGAACAAATATGTTTTTGCAGTTGCTGAAATGTTTTCTCTCCTTCCTGTTTTTTCTTTTCCCAAGAAGGTGGTTTGTCAACATCCTTCCAGCTAGATACAGTGTCAGCTGGAGACAAGGATCAGTTTGAAACAGCTGTGGAGAAGAAATGATAACTTTTCCCCAAGATCTCAACATGATCAACTTCAAGAATAACGAATGTTTGAAATCTTGAAATCTTAAAAGATAGATGCCAAAAGAAATCAAATAGGGAGTATTTGATCATTTTCTAGAAAAGAGAAGAAATGGAAAAGACACCATGTAATTCTAACCAAATTTCAAAACAAAGCTTAGTTGAAGAATGAAGCAAATGTTAAAAGGAATTGGAATGTGCATCATGTACAATGGAAATATGAATAATTAATATTCATTATTTATAAACAACACTGTTTCACCTATAAACAGGCTACTGCTTTCAGGGAAATCAATATAGGTGGTTTTTTTTGAGATGGAGCGCATAGATATAAATTAAGGGGTATTTGCAAAATCGCACATATACTGAGCAAATCCCTGGGATGAATGCATTGAGAGAAGTATTGCTGAACTAACCAAAAGGATAACCCTACCATTTCCTCTCATTTCTATTTACCACCCGCCAAACCTCAGGAAAGAAAGTACCTTCTAATTGCTATATGTTGGGTTCATGAATTATCATGTATTAGAAAGGCACACATGGCATGGCATGAAGAAGTTAGAAAGAAGGTACAGAGAGTAGAATGGAAATGTGGCATCGAGTAGAAGGAAGACCAGTCTTAGAATCAGGGGAAATGGGAATGATTTGATGGTTCCACCATTTATTAGATGTGGGATTTAGGGTAAGTCATCACCAAGCAGAGCCTTAGTTTCCTCATCCACAAAATGAGGATTATAATATTTTCACTACTGACCTGGAAGGGTTGTTGTAAGAATCAAATGATATAAATGTATGTGAAAAAGCCATGTGTTGATAAAATGCTACATAAAAAATAAGCTATTAGTATTATTAGGGGTTATAATTCAATTTAATAAGCAGGCATTAATTGCCAATCATGTGTAAAGTATTTTGCTAGGTATTGGATATGTAAAGACAAAATTAAATTAAAACAGTCCCTTCCCTCAAGAAGCTTACATTCAATAGGCAGGTAATAACATATGCAAGTGAGTAAATACAAAATAATTAGGGCAGAAGAGCATAACAACTGGAATGATCAGGAAAGGCTTCATATAGGAGGCACTCAACTAAGTGCTATATGTCTGATTAATGGGGGGGAGGGAAGGGGGTACACAATTGAGATAAGTCTTGTGGGCAGATAAGATGCTAAGATAGAAAGGTAAGGAAGGAGGGAATTCTAGGCATGGGGCATAATGGAATAGGAAATGGATTATAATATAGCAAAGGAATGAATGAATGAATGAATGAATGAATGAATGAATGAATGAATGTAAAGCAGTCATTAAGTACTTTCTGTGTATACTAGGTGTCAAGCATTATGCTAAGCTCTGGTATTGCAAATATAAAAATAATATTTCTTGCACTCTAGGAATTTACATGTGAGAGAATATATAAAGGTATTCCAAAATTTTTAAGCTTTAATAGCTTAAAAGTGAAGGAAGACTTTGGGGACATATGTTGTACTAGGCAAAGAAGGATGCCATAGTCTGGGAAGTCACAAAGATGGTGAATGGAAAAATAGGGCAGTCAGCTGACCATGCCCTTTCCAGAGACAATTTCCAGCGTCAATGTGATGCCAATATTTAGAACAAGAGATGGAAGGCTCCTGGCTTCTTTAGCATCTTTTATTTTCTAAGAGGTCTTCCCTAGATCTCCCCTTCTCCCTGCCCAAATACTAACTTCTTTCTGATATTATCTCTCATTTACAACAACTATATCTTGTGCCTACATAGTTGTTTTCATGTTGTCTTTTCCATAATAACATGAGATCCTTGTGAGCAGGAGTCATGATTGTACTTTCTGTGTATCCCCAATATTTACTAGCATAGCACCTATCACATAATAAGCACTTAATAAATGTTTATTGACTGTATGAAGGGAGTACATGATGGGTGGGGGGGAGTGAAGATGAAGCTACACAGTTTAATGAAGTTCAGAGCTGAGTGGCTTAGTTCCTCTGGAGGTCTGGATTGGAGAAGGGAGTGATAGCAAAAAAAGCTAAGAAGGAGCATATTGGAGGAAGACCTGCAGAAAGCAGAACCCCAAACTTCAGGAGAAGTGAGAATATCCAAATGGAGATGGCAGATCGACATTGACAAAAGATACAGAGGATGGTCACAGAAATGAGCACTGGATTGAGCAAGTAAGAGATTGTTGGTGAGGTTCTAGGGATACAAAACCAAAGCTTGGAAGACGTTATAATGATTTGTACATGGAAGAATCTAATAACTGTTTGTTGACCTGAAGTGAATTGAATTCTTCCTGGCCAGGAGAGGCAGGCAGCTTGCCTTCTTTTCTAGTTGCTTTTCCTTCATCAGCCCTCAAACTCTTTCCCATGGGTTCCAACTATTTCCATTTCCTATAGTTCCAACCATAAAATAACACTGGAAATAGGTTTTCGATATTCCCTTCCCTTACTTGTGAGGGATTTTGGGACAGAGTAGAGTACAAATGAAGGACAAACCACTAATTTTCTTTTTTATGGTCTTATGTGTGTTATTATGAAGAACAGTGGTTACTGTTACTCAAAGATCAGTTTTTATTATTTATTTCAAGGGGGAGAAAATACAAAGAGAGTGGGAAAACTGATGGAGAGTATGACCACCAAAAGACAGGCACAGAGGCTAGAAAGCTAACTTCAAAGCCAGTAGAACCTGGGTTCAAACTCTTCTTCCAAAACATTCTGGCTATAGGATTCTGGGCAAATTACTTCACCTCTCAGTGCTTTGGGCAACCCTCTATAAGACCATAAGCACAGAGAAGGTGCCAATCTGCATTAAGAGGGGTACTTTCCTTACCTGGAAGTTTCCTAGACTAATGAAATTACAGGTCTCATTCTCATCTTTTCCCCTCCTTCAAAAAAAATTGTAACAACCAAAAGTAACTACTGACCCTTATGCCAACCTTCTCATCTCTATGATAATGGTTTCCACAGCAGTTAACAGCCAGCCCTTTACATATTATCCTCTTCATAAGACCCTGTGTGTCAACTGGGTGAGAGGTGTGGAGAATAAAAGATCCTGCTGTGCTTATTATTTGTTCATTACAGCAAAAAAAGCATTAAACTTGGCAGGTCAAAATAAACCTTTAAAGGCTCTCACCTCACCCCACATATCTATTAGATCATACAAGATTTCTAAATACATGCAAACATAAAATTAAAGTTCAGTGATTATCAATATCAAGTGAAACAAAAACAGGAAAGCATTTGCCAAGAACATCTTATACTGACTGGTGGAAAAGGACTGTCACCTTAGCTCAGGCCCTCATCACCTCTTGCCTGGGTTCTTACAGTCGGCATCAAATCAGTTTCTCTGCGTCAAGTTTCTCCATTTTCCAGTACTTCTTCCCACACCTACCCTCCAGTGGCTTCCTAATGCCTCTACATTAAAATACAAACAGATTTCTCTTTCATAGATGAAGTCCTTTACTATCTGGCTCCAGCCTCCCATTCTGGCATTATAACACATTATTTCCTTTTACATTTTAAGTTTCAGCCACACTTTCTTACTTGCTACTTCCCATATAAAACAGTCTATCTCTGTGCCTTTTGCAAAGGTTGCCTGTCTCTCACACCTGGAGTTCACTCCCTTGTCAATTCTGCTCCCTTAAAATCCCTATCTTCCTTCAAGGATCAAGGGCTACCTCTTACATTAGGCCTTTACTTATTTCTCCCCATGGCCAGTTGCTAGCAGCCCACTTCCTACAAATGACTTTTTATATAATACAGATTCACTTATCTGGGTACATATTATTTCCCCCCAAAATAAAGTAAGCTCCCTGAGGGCAAGGAAGAACTTCATTTCTGTCTTTGCCTAGCACAAAGAAGGTGATTAAATAAATGCTTGCCAAGTGGATGAATGAAGGTGCTGTACAAAGTCCAAATAGAAATGGGACCCCCTAAGGGTCTCAGATGCTCATGGTTGCATGTGCTAATGTACTGACCAGTAATATTATAGCACCTTCTCAATGACACCCGAGGATACTCTAAGAAAATCAAGCTAGCAATCTTCAGAGGAAGAGCTAAGTGACTAAAGAATGGATATTACTCAGATTATGACACATCGTTGAATGGGTAGTCCCTTGAATTAGTTCATCAGTACACATGTCTTTTATAGGCACTATAGATGAACAATGAGCTAAGTTCAGAGTTGTGTTACTTTCAATCAATGATCTCAACCTTCTCTTGAATAAATGGTTATCTTTTTGGCATCCATATTCTTCTGGTGATGCTATATGGTTATAAATCAAGTAACAACACAATCTCTGTAACATAAAGGAATATAGAAAGCCCTGTGATAGGCATGCTTGGGCTGTATTACATGACCAACAATACCTTGCCTGCAAGAAGTAGAAAAGGCATACTTTGGGACATATATTGCCAGGAAAAAAAAGATGAATTAGTCATATAGTAAAATAAAGTAATTGGACAAGTGTTTCAAATGAGATAACCTGTGTAAAGCACTTTGCAAACCTTAAAACTACATAAATGCTAGCTGTTATGATTATTTTTTTCATATAAAAAGTCTTGTCTATGAAATAAAAAAATAATTAAAACATCAGGATAAAATACCAAAAGAGGAAGGAGGTAGATGAAAATCCTGTAGAATGAGATCGTACAGATGGCTAATGACCTGCACTGGTATAGAGTGAACTCATCCTAAGGAGATCTGAATATGTTATAATAACAATAATACATTACATTTGTATAGAGACTTATATGTATTTAAATGGTTCATATTTCTCATCTCATTTGGTCTTGAGAAGCACCTTGGAAGACAGGTAAACTAGGAAATCAAAGCTCAGAGAGAAACAGTGATTTGCCTGGGATTATATTTTATATCCTCCTTATCACCTATGTGATCATTTTATATTTGTTGATGATTATAGTGAACTAGTGGCAAAATAAGGTCTAATACAACCAAATGATCTGAGGATACAAAGATGAGACAAGGAGAAAACACAAACTATTTCTTTCCTATTTTTATGTAGTGGGAGGAAGGGTGAAGGGGAAAAGGAGGGGACCTACATAAGAACTGAGGTTTTTATCAATTAAAAATATAGTTATATTTGGGAAAATATTGGTGGGAGCACAGATTAAATATGGCAAATTCAGTCATAAACTCTTTCAGTATATCAAATGAAGGAATTCAGGGTAACATTCTGAAATGTGAATGGAATATTTGATTGTCGTAAATAATAATCAAAGTATTCATTCAAACTGCTTTTGATATAAGATTTGTTACTTGGAATGAGAAGTCTAAATACAGAGATAGATAAAAGTGACCTTCCATGTTTGGGGAACTTGAAAAGCTATTAGGTATATGAGATTTTATATCATCTGTCATCAGTGGGGAAGGGGGTGGTATTAACTTCACTACTGAAACTATATTGGGAAAGGTACAATGATTGGGTACACATACCCAAACAAACAAACAAAAAGATCTTTTGAAAAAAAAATCCAGGGAAAAATCAATTAGGAATACAGCTACTCAATGGCAGAGGACACAAAAAAACAATAATGCTGAAAGACACCTGGATGTTAGAGTAGGGAGAAAATGATATCATTTGCAGTGTAGGAGGAAAGTAGAAAAAATATTATACCATAAGTTTATTTGCTTAAGAGTAAGATTGATTTCTGATGTAAAATAATAATAATATTAATAATTACTGTAATAATTTGCTGACACTAAGGAATTCTATGGCAGATTCTTTTTAAGAACTAAAAGATATCTCTATTTGTTATCTCTTTGGTCCTCACAGCACAACATAAATGGCATACTCCTTTACAGTATACATTTCTCATGGCCAAGGACTGGCTGAAGAAAGTATTGGTTGCCTTATTATCAGAATGTAAGCAAACTGGAGGAAATCCAGGAATATCAAGTGATTAAAGATGCAGATGACTTAATGGAAAAATAGTTGAGGGTGTGAATAGGACATGCCAATTAGGTGTGATCTCCAAAAAAAGTAAACACAAATTAAGAAAACGTATTTTTTTTTCAGTCAGATACCTGTAATTGTATAAAGGGAAATAATGGGATGAAAGTTGAGAAAAGAAAACAGGAGCCTGTTCAATGAGTTCAAACTAGTTTTCAGGTTCATTTACCCTTAGAAACAGTGAAAAAAAAAGCTTTCTTAGCCAGAGGCTGGACCATGGCCAGTCCCTGTGTTCTTCTGAGCTCTGGGGTCTGGCTTATACCCATTCCTGCTTATTACATCTTCTCCCCCTACTGGCAGTAGCCAGCCAATCCATTTAGGAGTGGCATACATTGACCTCCTTTTCAGGAAGAAAGAGATGAGATGGAGCTTACATTAAGCCTCTTCCTTGCAATTAAATGGCACTATGCTTAACAGCTGGTGCCAAAATTAAACATCAGGGGTTAAAAAAAATCTAACAGTGAGACCTTCTTCAACTGTAGTTCTGGTTCTTTTTATATGCATGCATAATTTTATAAAGAGAAGAAAAACAAATGGGCTTTTGAAAAACTGCTTGTCCTTCAAAATAAGGTGTTCTGTGATTATTTCAATCATATCTGTGCTTTTCTGTTTCCTCTAAAGCCTGAATATTCTGTCCATAGTAATAGAGGCTGCAGGGAGGGTGGTAGGAGGTAGGGGCTCAAGATGGAAAGACTCACACCTACCCAATTCATCTCAGCACTTAAGAAAATTCAGTCTCACCTCTCTCATCCATTCCCGAATAGTTTTGCCAGCTTCTTGATGCCACACATTGTGAACAGAGTCTGTCAACGCCACAGCAGTTACCTTATTTTTTACATCTGCTTCTCGTTGAATCATCTGTTTCCAAAAGGGAAAATAAAATATTGGCTGTAATTTCTTTTTTTTTAATTGAGTGCAGCCTGCTTAGTCAGAGATGATATTATATCAAAAAGGAAACACAAACTTATTTCTTGTTTGGACTTATTTTTACAGAACTGAAAACATTCTACTCTTATCTAGGATATGGAAAGACCTCAAATTTTCTTTTAAACACAATACTATTTAAGTCTTAAAACGATGAAGCCCTATTATTTTCCATGTGGTTTGACAATTCAAGGATTAAAGGGATCATAGTGAAAAAAGGGAGGAATCCCTGAGGATATCTTTTACAAGTTTCTTAGACTTCCTATTTTTGTGCTTCAGGGAAGATGGTACCTGGGGTTCACCGTTAGCTACTTAAGGACTAACATCCACTAATTTTCAGTGGATTGTACATCAGAAAAGAAAGCAATCTTTCTTTGACTTGTCAGAGTTCTTTCGTTTTATATCCAATTTAACTACCCTGCTTTCACACTATGATCTTGTAATTCCTTGCAGACTCTGATACACACAAAAGTCTTTTTCTCCAGTCTATCAATATCATTTTGGTTTCTAATATATTACTTTATGTCGATAAACTATTACACTTTAACTTCTTTCTAAAGAATGTTATGTCTATAAAAAATAAATGATTTCTGAAAATAAAGAGTGGATTGGTATAAAGAATTCATCAGTGGCAGGCAAGATAAAGGGGGTAGAAAATAATAGTTTGAAATAAAAGGAATAGATAAAAGAGTTTAATCTACTAATACTACTGACCTTAATTTGAAATAGTGATTGAGAGAATGCTTAATGAAAAATTTTAGTAAAATACAATAAATAGCAGCCCTGGATTTCATCATCATGTCTTCACTATTTGCATCAAATGTTTGGGGTTTTTTTTACTTTCAAATTTTTTCTCATATCAATGGAAACGAACAATTTTTCTGAATAAATTTGGTTAATACTTGTTAACAAATTCTATAAACTATTTATAGAAAAAATGCGATATAGTACTTAAAAACAATGGAAGAATACTGGATGTCTTTCATTTTCTGATAGAGATTATAGCAAACTATATTTTAGATACAAAAGTAATGTTTGTTGACATTCTGAATAAAAGTATCTCTTTTTTGATTTTCTATAAAGTCTACATATGCACATCCTCTCTCACTGAACACTACTTAATGTTAATTCAATTCACTGTTAATGCTGTCTCAGCAGTATTTCCACATCTAAAATTTCAGTCTCTTATGTTTTCTGCTTCTATAATGTCAAAAATTTTAAATCAATGTTGGTTATCAACACAGTACTTTAACTGTAAAAAAATGTACCTGCAACACCAATATTATTTTAAAGGCATAGACTAGTACTGTGATTTAATGTTGCCTGTTAATTATTAAATTGTATACTAGCTTATTCTTTATTTAAATTTTTTATCAAATCACATTGACATTCAGAACATGAAAAATGAATTCAAAGCTATTTAATAAGACATTCCAGCAATGGGGAATCTAAATCTAGCTCATGAAGTACTTTCTCATTTTATATATTTTTTATTTTCTAACTAATAGCCCGTCATATACCTAAAGTAATCAACACTGTTATAGGATAATAACATATACTCTTGCTGCTCTAAAAAACATTCTAAAATTTTTTTACCATGACATATGATAGCCTTTGTTGTTAATAACATATGTATCTTTATTATAGTGATGACAAAGTCAGTAAAATACAGGTTGGGGGAGAGGGAGGAGATTCCACTAAATTTAACAAAACCAGCCAGAAAAACCATCTGTAGGTTATGTCTAATATGAAAGGTACCTGATTAAGGCAATGGTATAGAAATTGGATACCATATAATTCTGCAAACTTGAAAAAGTTATGTTATTCTTGACTCTATCATTGATGGAAAAAAATGTATCTGATCTGATGATGCTTTGAAATCTGCATAACTGTACCTATCTTGGATCCACCTGGCCAGATTCTTGAGTAGATGGATTTACAAGTGGCATGAATGTGAAAAATCCTTTACAGTAGAATACAACATATTTGGTTGCCAGGGATTAGGAGAAATATAAATAGTTCAGTTTTTCAGTCTGTTATTCACTTCTTGCTCCAGCCTTGCTTTTGTTTTCCTATTTAATTTGTACTTTTTAAAAAAAAGTTATACAGTACAGTTATGTTGAACATATTTCCATATTAGTCATGTTGGGAAAGTAGAATCAGAACAAAAGGGGAAACCTCAAGAAAGTAAAAAGGAAAAAACAAAACCAAAAAATAGTGAAAAGTATATGCTTCAATCTGCATTCAGAACCCACAGTTCTTTTTTTCTGGATGTGTGTAGCATTTCCCATCACAAGTCTTAGTGAATTGTCTTGGATCATTGTATTGCTGAGAAGAGCTAAATCTATCACAGCTGATCATCACAATGTTGCTGTTACTGTGTATAATGTTCTGATTCTGCTTACTTCACAGCATCAGTTCATGCAAGTCTTTCCAGGTTTTTCTGCAATCCCTCTGTTCATCATTTCTTACATCCCAATAGTATTCCATTACATTCATATACCACAACTTCTTCAGCCATTCCCCAAATGATAGGCATCCCCTTAATTCCAATTCTTTGCCCCCACAAAAAGAGCTGCTATAAATATTTTTGTACATGTGGTTCCTTTTTCCTTTTTTATGATCTCTTTGAGATATGAACCTAGTAGTAGGATTACTGGGTCAAAAGGTATGCACAGTTTTATAGCCCTTTGAGCTTAGTCCAAATTCCTCTCCAGAATGGTTGGATCAGTTTATAACTCCACCGACAAGGCATTAGTGTCCCACTCTTCTCATATCTTTACCAATATTAAAATTTTCCTCTTTTCTTGTCATATTAGCCAATCTGATAGCTGAGGTGGTACCTCAGAGTTGTTTTAATTTGGATTTCTCTATTCAGTAGTGATTTAAATTTTTTTTCATATGACTATAGTTTTAATTTCTTCATCTTCATTTGAAAACTGTTCATATCCTTTGACCATTTCTCAACCAGGGAATGACTCGTGTTCTTATAAATTTGATTCAGTTCTCTATATATTTTAGGAATGAAGCCTTTATCAAAAACACTACTATAAAAATTGTTTCCCATATTTCTGCTTTCCTTGTAATCTTGGCTACATTGGCTTTGTTTATACAAAAACTTTTTAATTTTATGTAATCAAAATTATCTATCTTACATTTCATAATATTCTTTATTTCTTGTTTGGTCATAAATTCTTCCTTTCTCCATATATTTGATAGGTAAACTATTCCTTCCTCTCCTAATTTGTCTATGGTATTTCCCTTTATGTCTAAATCATGTACTTGTTTTTACCTTATTTTGGTATACGGTGTAAAATGTTGGCCTATGCCTAGTTTCTGCCATATGATTTTTCGGTTTTCCTAGCAGTTTTTGTCAAATACTCAGTTCTCATCCCAAAAGCTGGAGTCTTTGTGTTTATCAAACAATGAATTACTATAAGTCATTTACAATTCTGTTTCATGGGTCTAACCTATCCCACTAATCCACCACTCCATTTCTTAGCCAGTACCAAAGAGTTTTGAAGACTGCCACATTATAATATAGTTTGGGATTTGATACAGCTAGGCCACCTTCCTGTGCATTTTTTTTCATTATTTCCCTTGAAATTCTTGACCTTTTATCTTTCAAAATAAATTTTGTTACTTTTTTCTAACTTTATAAAATAATTTTTGGGTAGTTTGATTGATATGGTACCAAATAAGTAAATTATCTTAGGTAGAATTGTCATTTTTATTATATTAGCTTGGCCTATCCATGAATAATTATTATTTTTCCAATTATTTAGATCTGATTTTATTTTCATGAAGTGTTTTTAAATTGTGTTCATATAGTTCTTGGGTTTGCCTTGGCAGGTAGAAACCCAAATATTTTATATTGTCTACAGTTATTTTAAATGAAATTTCTCTTTCTATCTCTTGCTGCTAGGCTGTTGGTCATATATGGAAATGCTGATGATTGTTTCAAGTAGTTTATTAGCTGATTCTCTAGCATTCTCTAAGTATGCCATCATATTATTTGCAAAGTGTGATAGCTTTGTTTCCTCCTTGCCTGTTCTAATTCCTTTAATTTCTTTTTATTCTCTTATTGCTAAGGCTAACATTTCTACTACAAAATAGAATAATAATAGTGATAATGGACTTCTCTATTTCATTCCTGATCTTATTGGGAATGCTTCTAATTTGTCCCCATTAAATATAATGCCTTATTGATGGTTTTAGACAGATACTGCTTATCATTTTAAGGAAAGCTCCCTTTATTCCTATGCACTCTAGTTTTTTAATAGGAATGGGTGCTGTATTTTGTCAAAAATTTTTTCTGCATCTATTGAGACAATCATATGATTTTGCTTAGGTTTGTTATTGATGTAGTCAATTATGCTGATAGTTTTCCTAATACTAAACCATTCCATTATTGGTATAAATCCTACTGGGTCATAGTGTATTATCCTGGTGATAAATTGTTGTAATCTCTTTGCTAATATTTTATTTAAATTTTTTGCATCAATATTCATTAGGGAAACTGGTTTATACTTTTCTTTCTCTGTTTTGACTCTTCCTGGTTTAGGTATGAACACCATGTTTGTATCATAAAAGGAATTTGGTAGAACTTCTTCTTTGCCTGTTTTTCCAAATAGTTCATAATGTATAGCAATTCATTGTTCTTTAAATGTTTGGTAAAATTCACTTGGAAATCCATCTGGCCATGGAGATTTTTTTTCTTAGGAAGTTCCTTGATGATGTGCAATTTCTTTTTTTTGAAATAGAGCTATTCAAATATTTCCTCTTCTTCTGTTAATCTGGGTGATTTATATTTGTAAATATTTATCCATTTAATTTAGATTGTCAAATTTATTAGCATATAATTGGACAAAGTAGCTCCTAATTATTGCTCTAATTTCCTCTTCATTGGTGGTGAATTCACCCCTTTCATTTTTCATACTTGTAATTTGGTTTTCTTCTTTATTTTAACAAATTAATAAAAGATTGATCTATTTTGTTGTTGTTTTTTCATAAAATCAGCACTTACTTTTATTAATTCTATAGTTTTTTATTTTCAATTTTACTAATCTCTCCTTTGATTTTCAGAATTTCTAATTTGGTATTCAACTAGAAATGTTTAATTTTGTTCTTTTTCTAGCTTTTTTATTTGCATGCCCAATTCATTGATCTCTGATTTCTCTATTTTATTCATGTAAGCATTTAGAGCTATAAAATTTCCCCTAAGAACTGCTTTGATTGCATCCCTTAAGTTTTGGTATGTTGTCTGATTATTGTCATTCTCTTTGATGACATTATTGTTTCTATGATTTGTAGTTTGACCCACTCACCCTTTAGGATGAGATTATTTAGTTTCCAATTAAGTTTTATCTTTCCATGGCCCTTTATTATAGGAAATTTTTATTGCATCATGACTTAAAAGGATGCATTTACTATTTATGCCTTTCTGCATTTGACTGTGAGGTTTTTGTGCCTTAATAGATAGTCAGTTTTTGTGTAGGTGTCATGTACTGCTGAGAAAAAGGTATATTCCTTTCTATCCCCATTCCATTTTCTCCAGAGGTCTACCATATCTAACTCTTCTAAAATTATATTTATCTTCTTACTTTCTGTCTTACTTATTTTGTGGTTAGATTAACTATTTCTGAGAGGAGGGATTGAAATTTCCTACTAGTATGGTTTTGCTATCTATTTCCTCTTGCAACTTCTCTAAGAATGTAGATGCTTGGGGGCAGCTAGGTGGCACAGTGGTTAGAGCACTGGCCCTGGATTCAGGAGGACCCGAGTTCAAGTCCAGCCTCAGACACTTGACACTTACTAGCTGTGTGACCCTGGGCAAGTCACTTAACCCTCATTGCCCCACAAAAAAAAAAAAAAAGAATGTGGATGCTATACTACTTTCTGTATATATGTTTAGTATTGATATTACTTCATTATCTATGGTACTTTTTTTTTTTTTTTTTTTTTTTTAGTGAGGCAATGGGGATTAAGTGACTTGCCCAGGGTCACACAGCTAGTTAAGTGTCTGAGGCCGGATTTGAACTCAGGTACTCCTGACTCGAGGGCCGGTGCTCTATCCACTCTGCCATCTAGCTGCCCCACTATGGTACCTTTTAACAAGATTTGGTTTCCTTCCTTATCTCTTTTAATAAAATCTATTTTTTCTTTGTCTGAGATCAGTACTGCCATCCTTGCTGCTGCTGCTTCCTTCTTCTTTCCTTCTCCTTCTTCTTCTTCAGTTGAAGCATAATATATTCTGCATCTGCTCTGTGTTTATCTCTCTGCTTCAAATGTGTTTCTTGTAAACAACATATTGTTCTGGTTTCTGGTTTTTAATCCACTCTGCTATAAGCTTCCATTTTATGGAAGAATTCATCCTATTCACATTCACAGTTATGATTAGTAACTGTGTATTTCCCTCCATCCTATTTTCTCCCTTGTTTATACTTTTCTCTCTCCTTTCACTCTGTTCTTCCTCATCAGTGTTTTGCTTCTGAACACTGCCTCCCTCAATCTGCCCTCCCTTTTATCATTCTCCTCCCTTTTCTGTTCAACTTTCCCTTTTACTTCTGCTGTCCCTTCTATCAGCACCCCCTTATTTTCCCTTATCCTTCTACTACCCAAAAGGTAAGACAAACTTCTTTATCCAAATGACTGTGTATGTTATTTCCTCTTTTAGCCAAATTCAATGAGAGTAAGGTTCAAGCAATGCTCACCCTTCCCTTCTTTCCCTCTACAGTAATAGGTCTTTTGTGCCTCTTCATGTGATTTAACTTATCCCATTCCACCTCCCCATTCCTTTTCTCCCAGTATAATCCTTTTTTAAAACCCTTATTTTTTTAATATCATCAAATCAAAGTCAACTTATACCCACACCCTCTATGTACATTCCTTCTATCTGCCATAATAGAGATACAATTCTCAAGTTATAAGTATTATCTTCCTGTAAAGGGATGTAAACAGTTTAACCTTATTGAAAAATATGAGTTTTTTTTCCTGTTTTTAAAGACTGAATTTTCTGTTTAGTTCTGGTCTTTTTATCAGGAAAGTTTGAAATTCCCCTATTTCACTGAATATCCATCTTTTCCCCAGAAAGATTGTGATCAATTTTGCTGGGTAGTTGATGCTTACTTGCAATCCAAGCTCCTTTGCCTTCTAGAATATCATATTCTAAGCCCTCTGATCCTTTAATATTGAAGTTGCCAGGTCCTATATAATCCTGACTGTGGCTCCATGATATTTAAATTGTTTCTGACTGCTTGAAGTATTTTCTGCTTCACTTGATAATTCTGGAATTTGGCTACCAATTTGGTCCCCAATTTTCATTTTGGCATCTCTTTCAGGAGGCAATTGGTAGATTCTTTCAATGACTATTTTACCCTCTGGTCCTAGGATATATGGGAAGTTCTTGATAATTTCCTGAAATGTGCTATCCAGGCTATTTTTTTTTTATCATGACTTTTAGGTAGTCCAATAATGCTTAAATTGTCTCTCCTAAGTCTATTTTTCAGGTCATTTTTTTTCCTGATGAGGTAGTTCACATTTTCTTCTCTTTTTTCATTCTTTTAATTCTTTTGACTGATTCCTGGTATTTCATAGAGTCGTTAGCTTCCAGCTGCCCAATTGTAATTTTTAAGGAATTATTTTATTCAGTAATCTTTTGCACCTCCTTTTCCATTTGGAAAATTCTACTTTTTAAGGAGTTGTTTTCTTCAGTGGATTTTTTCCCTTTTGGCCAATTGTATTTTTTAAGGAATTGTTTTCTTTGGTTATTTTTTATGCTTTCTCTTCCAAGATACTGACTTTTTTCATAATTCTCTTATTTTTTCATAATTTCTCTCATTTCTTTTCCCATTTTTTCCTCCTGCCTCTCTTATTTGATTTTTTTAAAATCCTTTTTGAGCTCTTCCTAGAACACTTTTTGGTCTTGAGACCAATTCATCTTCCCCTTTGGTCTTCACATGTAGGCATTTTGACAGTATCGTCCTCTTCCAAGTTTATGTTTTGGTCTTCCCTGTCCCCATAGTAGCTCTCTATGATGAGGGTTCTTTTCTGTTTCTTATTCATATTTTAGCCTATTTTGTGACTTTTAAAGTTGAGCTCTGCTTCTGGAGCAAAGAGGGCACTATTCCAAGCTTCTTGTGCTGGGGGGTCCAGTAGCATATTCACTGGCTTTCTGCTCTGAGGCCTCTGGGGCTCCCAGATTCCTTACTGCTCTAGGCTTGCTCTCTACACTGCAGTGGCCCAGTTTAGTAATGCCTGTCTTGTGGGTGGTTCTGCAGCTGACAATTTACCTTCTGTGATGGGGCTGGAGAGTGACCTAACAACTGGCCTGCTGTGCCATTGACCTGCTGAGCCAGGACTGATGGGCCTCAGTTGCTGATCTGTGTTGTGGCTAAGAGCTTCCCATTGGCTTGCCCAGACACCCTATACATGTACCATGTTCCCCTTTTACCTAAGTGAGACAAACCTTTCCTGAAGTCCTTCTAAATTATCTTAAGCTGGAAGACTGTTTCTCTTCATCTTTTTGTAGGCTCTGTAGCTCCAGAATCCATTTAGAGACTTGATTTATTGTTGTGTGTAAGGAAAAATTGGGAGAGTTCAGGCAACTTTCTGGCTTCTCTCCACCATCTATCCTTGATTTTTATGTATTACTAGATCTGTTTCACTTGCCACTGTGAATAGCATATCTCAGCCATGCTCTCCAGGACCATTTGTCTTTTCCATTGCATACCTGTGAATCATACTGAAAGAGGGTGGGTAAGAGCAAGAGAAGGGCCCTGGGGTGACAAAAATTGAATGGGGCCAGAAAGCAAAAATAGAAATTAGGGAAAGGCTAGGAAATGTGGGCTTAGGATAGAGATAGGTTGGAGAATAGAATGAGTAAAAGTAAAGTCAACCAAGAAAATAACTAGGAAATACAGAAATGTGAATGAGGGAAGTTTTTGCTCTATGTAAATGATAATTGAGCTTTTTCTAAATGTTCTACTTCTGAATTAACTAAGGAATTTTCTGGTGAAGGATCCTCTTGAACAGTTGTATTGTAATCAATTAAATGTTCAATAAATTCAAGTTTTTAACCAATATTTTTTAAAGAAATAAGTTACATTTTTATGAACATAAATCATGACAATTGAAAGGCAATGTGGTATAGTGGGTAGAGTGTTATATTTGAAGTCTGAAAGATTTGGGTTCAAATTCTACCTCTTATTCAACAGCTATGTGCCCATAAGCTAGGAATTTAAACTCTAAGCCTTAAGGAACACTCTAAAATTAAATGGCATGAGACCTAAGTTGGAAGAGGGAGAGCTTACATTGGGAAGCCACATGCATAAGAAATCACAGTTCATTGATGTACTGACATTTATGATAACAATTGGATATAATGAATAAAAATTTGTGATACTCTAGAGGTAACTCTTACCAAAATAAAATGTCTTGTCATAAAAATAGGTTATAAATATTTAATAATTTATGTCATAATCATGACATAGGTTATACATAATATGTTAATTATGGCTATTTAAAAAATTATGATTCAGAAAATGATCAAAAAAGATCAGTGATCTCACAACATTCCAGTACCTCAAAATACGATGGAATAGAAACCTGATATGAGCAAACTTCAATTCAATTCAACAAATACTTATTTGGTTCCTATATACAGAAGGAATTTTATTAGGTACTAGGCAATAACTACCATTTTTTGATTTCCTATAGTAGTGATGTAATTTATTATTATTAAAATAACTGGATATTCAACAATTAGATAAATAACATAAAAGACACCCTGACCACATTAATTAGCTTCCTTTCCTTCCTGAACTAACTTTATTAAAGATTTTGATATTAAACTCTTGGTTCAAACAGAAAGTCCAAGGAAGACTATAAGTGTTTCTAATTTGAGAAAAAAAAAAAAGCCCAAACACTGATCTCTTCAGCCAATCAATCACTGGATATTTTTCCATGATTTTTGGTTCCTTTTGTTAATCCTATCCACTTGCTGATAGTCTTTTCAACTTAGTCTGAACATATTCAACTCACTTTTTTTTTATTCACCTTGTAGTTAGATCTATTGATAAGGCTGAAGAGGTACTAAATTCTAGGGAAAGCTTGAAAATACATTCCAAATTAAACCAATATATGCTGTGACTTCAGTATACAGGTAGACCTAAGCAAAGAGGGCAAAAAAACAAAAAAGACTCGGGGATTAAGGAATGAATTAAGTTAAAGGCTTATGGTACATATACCTCATTCTTTTTTTTTCTTTATTTCATAAACCTTTTAATACGTGCCTTTTATGTTTAGGCATCCTACTACATTTAAAAAAAAGACAAAAAATTATCCCTGACCTTAAGAAGCTTACATTCTGTTCCTCCCTTCAAATCTATCCACTTGGGGGTAAGAGTGGAGAAATAGGTATAATAGGTAAAGAAATACAATATAATTTAAGGAGAGATAATTCATTCACAGTATTTACTAAACACTCATTATGTTCAAGGCACTAAATTGTGTTAGATGCTAGGTATACAAAAAAAGGCAAAAAATAGTTCCTAACCTTAAGTATATATTTTTACTGAGGATGCAATGTTACAAGTAAATAACTAAATACAGTATGATCTGAAGAGGGAGAAGGAGCAGGAAGGTATTCCATAGTAGGTGGTAGCTGAGTTAGACTTTGAAGGACACTAAGGATTCGAAGGGCAGAGATAATGAGGGAGAGAACATTCCAGGAATGTGGAACACTTCTGTGTTAAGGCAAAAAGGTAGAAGATGGAATACCAAATATGAAGAACAGCAAGTACATGAGTTTGGCTGAACCCTCCAGGGTGTGAAGGGGAGTGATGTGGACAAACACTAGAAAGGCAGGCTGTGGCCAGACTGTGAGGACCTTAAGTACCACACTGGAGAGTATGTATTTCATCCTAGAAGCAATGTGAGTCAACAACATTCTTGAAAAGAGGAATAACAGAGTTGGACTTATGCTGGTGGACTGAAAAGGGGAGAGACTGGAAGCAGAGACCAATTAGGAAACTACTAGAACAGACAAAGAGGTGAGGAATGATGAGGGATTAAACTTGGCTTGCACCCACGTGAATGCAGAGAAAGAGACATGAAAGACTTTGCAGAGGAAGAATCACAAGACTTGGCAATTAACTGGGTAAGGGATCAGGAGAGTGAGAGACAGTGAAGAGTCAATGGTGATTCTGAGGTTGCATGCTTAGGTGAGTATATTCATGATGTATGTTATTCATTACACACATACATACACACACTCCCCCCACCCCCCCCCACACACATTGTCCCAAAAGTCTCAGTGCTTGTTTAAGCTTTAAAAGTTTTAATAATTTTTAAAAAATTTAATAACTTAAAATAACACTGAGACTTTTTGGACACTCTGCATTTCTATCCTTACATGGATTAAGAATGCTTTCTTCAAGAGAGATAGAAGGTGGCTGATATGATGAGTGCTAAATTAACATCACAAAAAAATGAAATTGTCTCTAATAGATTAGAAATAACAGATTATGGATGGGGGAGTTGCTTCCAAATCAGTTTGACCATCGATTTAACAGTATAGATCAAAATTAATACAGAAATAAAAGGAAAACGAGGAGAAAATATAGTACGCAATTAAAGTACTACCAAGCTAGCTGTGGATACTGAAAGAAAAAAAATAGGCATCAACATAGAGGACTTCCATATTCTATGAAAGTTTAAATGATGTAAATCAACTGTGACAGGGAAGCAGGCAAAGAACGTAGAACTTGCTTTAGCCAGCAAACACCTGGTCTGCTCGTTGAGCAGAAAGATATGGCAGCAGAGGGCAACATTGGTTTAGAATATTAAACTTGCTTCTAAAATCTTAGTCAATCAATAAGCATTTTACTAAGAGATTACTATGTGCCAAATACTATGTTGAGTACTGGGGATAGAAAGATACATTATCTTTGCCTTCAAGAAATTTATTTTCTTATGAGAGAAACGACCCACAAATAATCACACGCTATATACAGAATAGATGGAAGATATTTTCCAAAGGAAGGCAGGATTGAGGTGGAAGGGTAAGGAGATGGAGGAATACAGCAGGGAAGTCCTTCTGTACTTGAAGGAAGCCAGGGAAGCTAAGATGAAGCTAAGGAGGGAGCACATTCTAGACTCAGGGGATAGTTATGGAAAAGGTACAGAGATAGAATATCATGTGTGAAAAACTGAAATATAAGTCAGTGGATCACAATGACAGACTGTGTGGAGGGTATTAAAGTGTTATTGGGCTGGGACCAGGATGTGAAAGGTCAAAGGATTTTATGTTTGATCCAGAAGGAAAGAATAGGGAGCCACTGAAATTTATTGAGTAAGGTGTGACATGGTCAGACCTGAACCTTAAGGAAAAAACTGTTGGCATTTGAGTGTAGGTGGGATGGGAAGATAGGACTCAAGGAGACCAATTAGAAGGCAATTGACATGATTCAGATGACAAGTGGTTTCCTGACTTCCTTCAAGTCCCAGCTAAAATCCCATCCTCTACAAGAAGCCTTTTTTTTTAAAGTCTTAACGCTAATGCTTTTCCTCTATTATCTCCAATTTGTCCTGCTCATAGTTATTTCACGTCATGTCCTCCACTAGCCTGTGACCTCCTTGAGAGCAGAAATGATCTTTTGCCTTTCTTTGCAGCTCTAGTGATTAGCACAGTGCCTGGCAAACGGTAGAAACTTATTAGATGCTTCTTCACTGACTGAATGACTTTACTACAGTGGTGGCTTGTGAGTAGAGAGAAGGGGACATACACGAAAAAAGTCAGGAAGGTAGAAACAATGAGATTAGATGACATACTGCATGTGTGTGGTAAATGGTAGTGGAGCGGCCAGGATGATATCAAGGTTGGAAGCCTGGATGACTGGGAGGATGAGGGTGCCCCCATGAGCAGTGCAGTCTCATGAAATAGCAAGAAGCACTGGGAGAGGGGAGAGAACAAGTTTATAGAAGAGTTTCTGTGAGATACAAATATATTCGAGAATTTTAAGAAGATTTAGAGGTGAAATTGGAAGGATAACAACAATAAATGAAAAATAGGAAAAAACCCATACCATTCCACACCAATGACAATTTGCCCTTGATATGTTGTCTAAGAAACTAGGAATAATGCTAAGGAAAATAAAGATGGAAAGTGGAAGCAGACCAAACCAAGTATTCATAAATTAACAATGTTGGAGGCAATACAAGTTTCAAGGCAAAGAGAGATCAGTTCTCAAAGAATATAAAAGAAAAAAGATATTAAAAATTTGGGGCATTATGACAGTATTACCACTCAATAAAAGGCAATCAAGAAAACATAAGTAACTATATACATTTCTACTTTTATATCTCTACAGAATATTTGTGTGTGTCTGTGAGGCAATTGGGGTTGTGACTTGCCCAGGGTCACACAGCTAGTAAGTGTGTAAAGTATCTGAGGCCAAATTTGAACTCAGGTCCTCCTGAATCCAGGGCCAGTGCTCTATCCACTGCACCACCTAGCTGCCCCTCTACAGAATCTATATGAAAATAATCTATATACATATTGAAAGCATCTTTGATTAAAGTATGAAAAGGGAATAGGTAGGTTTGAATACACTATCTAGTAGAACACACCTTAAGAGTTACACAATTGACTGAAAAATTCAGAGAAAACAATGGAGATATCCTTATACAATGACAGGAGTATCAACCATAAAATAGGGTAACATATGCTTGACAAAGGTGTTTGCCACTATCTTGAATGATGATGATGATGATGATGAAAAGAACTAGCATTTCTATAGTGTTTACAAATTTGCTAAGCACTTTACATGTATTATCTCATTTGATGACTAATGTAGAATGCAAATAGAATAGGAGAAAGCCCTGAAGTTCCTCTTTTGAAATAACTTGTTAAATATATCAAGCCTTGGAATATACCAAAGCCAATTAAATGAGATTCAAAATCACTCAAAAGAGTTTGGACTAAATAACCATAGAGGAAAAACCAAGTAAACAAAAAGTTATCTGTCTATCAGTATAAATATCTTGGAAAGACGTTATAGACGGGCAATTAACTGGGCCCAGATTGAATAGGGAAAGGAGTAAGTGGGATTACATTTGAGAAACTATGCAATGCATTAAATGACTCCATTCTTCTCTATAAAACAAAATCTCATCATTTTAACATTAATGTTCTTTCAGGGGTCCTATATGGATGTGACACCACAATCTCTGAAGAATTAAATTATAGGTTACCCAAAAGCAATGGAGAGGCACAACCTTATTCTCTCTCCTACTCACTAGGTCAGATATCTCCCATTACTAGTAAGTGTTAAGGCTCTAGATTTGAACTCAGGTCTTCCTGACTCCAGACCCCAAACTTCTATCTAGTATGCCCAACCTTTTCTCCACTCACCCAGCCACCGCTGTAGTTCAAGCCCTCATCACCTCTCTCTTAGACTACTGTGATAGCCTTCTAATTCAAAACTTCTCAAACTGTGGGTTGTGATCCCATAAGGGGTCATATAACTGAATGTGGGGGCTCACAAAAATATGGCAGTAAATATTTTATTTACATACCTATATACAGGGCATTGCATAAAAATTATTTGGGCAAAAAAGGGGTCATGAGTGGAAAAAATTTAAGAAGCCCTGTTCTAATTGATCTCCCTGATTTGTCTCTCTCCCCTCTAATCCATCCTCTACTCAGTTGTAGAGGTGATTTTTCTAAAGCACAGGTCTGACCATGCTACACCCTACTCACCTTGTCCTCCATTCAAGGTGCTACGGTGGCTCCCTGTTACCTCTGGGATCCATTACAAAGTTCTCTATCCAGCACTTCAAGCTTTTCACAACCTGGCCTCTCCCAACCTTTTTAGTCTCTGCCCATTCTGCTCTCCTCCTTGCCTTCTGTGACTGGAGACACTGACCTCCTTGCAGTTCCTCAAACATAACACTCCACCTCCTGGCTCTGTGTTTCTTTGAGGATATACCCTCACGCCTGGAAAGCTCTTCCCACCACCATGCCCCCCACCTGTACCTTGTATCCCCACCTGTATCCTTGGCTTCCTTCAAAGATCAGCTCAAAGACTGTTTTCTGGAGGAAGCTCTTCCTGATCTCCTATTGCTTATCTCTTCCCTCCAGTTTATCTTTAATATGCTCTGCACACACACACACACACACACACACACACACACACTCACTCACTCACTCACTCACTCACACACACACACATTTTATGCAACTAGTTATTTACATGTGGTTTCCCCCATTAGGATGTATGTTCCTTGATAGCAAGGACTGTTTTTTTAAACCTTTGTATCTCCAGGGCTTAGTGCAGTGGCAAATAGTAGTGTCTTAATAAATGCTAATTGACTGACAGGAGGGTATAGACTGAAGAATATTGATAATCAAGAACTGTGAACGTGACATAGAGTAAAACACATCAAAGAAGTGTATGACCAGGAAAGAAGATGGGCTGGTCACATAGTGGGAATGAGGAATAACCAATAGACAGTCTGTCAGTTATTTCATGAGACTTAGATGAAGGCCCTCAAGTTGAAGGCCCTCCTGTGAAGGGTAGATTAGAGGGAAGAGTCTCATAGGATAAGGAGTAGATAGGTTGTGATATACACTATTGGAGGAATTCCTCACATTGATGTGGCCTTATTTCCATTAAAACATTGAAACATCTAGTTTGACAGAAGTTCATACTGGAGTCATGAATATAAATTACACAGGATAAATTCTTTAAAAAATTTGTTCTGCATGCATGTGACTATATTTTATCTGAAGGGTTTGATTTTTGTTTTTTTTAGTGAGGCAATTAGGGTTAAGTGACTTGCCCAGGGTCATACAGCTAGTAAGTGTTAAGTGTCTGAGGCCAGATTTGAACTCAGGTACTCCTGACTGCAGGGACGGTGCTCTATCCACTGTGCCACCTAGCTGCCCCAAGGGTTTGAATTTTTAAATGCTCTCTGTGGCACTTTTAAAATTTGTCTATTATGACTTTAGAGTGGATAACATTTTGAAAACTAAACAACTGTGACATGATGGGTTAGGAATGTGTGACTAGACAAGTAAAATAAAGGCTAAGGGACATGGGAATGAGTGCTTTAGCATTGGGAAGAGCTTGCTTTCCCTTTCCATGCTTATTGGAAAGACAGCTGCTATAGAGAGACTGATCATCTTTTAGAGCTTACTTAAATCTTTTCCTAATTTCTTTGCAGTCACTCTAACTTGAACCAAGACCCGACTCCCATGAGCACTCTCACCACTCAGCCCACCACAAATCTTTCTTGCTCAGCATTATGTTTAGAGTACTGAATCAAATACAAGTCTCTTTTCTCATTGCTAGATCTTATCTCCTTTTAGCAAACTGAATGATGAAGAACCCTCAATCCATCAATAAACATTTATTAAGTGTCTACTATGTACCAGGCACTGTGCCAAGTACTGGGGATACAGAAAAAGAGGCAAAAGACAATTCTTGCCCTCCAGGAGCTTACAATCTAACGGAGGCAACAACATGCAGACAAATATAGACAAAGCAAGTTACACACAGGATAAATAGGAGATAATAAACAGAAGGCACTGGAATTAAAAGGGGGTAGGGAAGGCTTCCAATAAAAGATGGGATTTGAGTTGGGACTTAAAGGAAGGTGGGGAAATCAGTAGGCAGAGTCGAGGAGGGAAAGTGTTCCAGTCATGGAGGACAACCAGAGAAAATGCTTAGAACTGAGATATGATTGTCTTGTTCAAAGAACAGCTAAGTGGCCAGTGTCACTGGATCAAAGAAGTACATGGCAGGGAGTAAGGTGTAACAAGACTGGAAAGGTAGGATTGGGCTAGGTTATGATGGAATTTGAATGCCAAAGAAGACATTTTGTATTTGATCCTGGAGGCAATAGGGAATTGAACTGGTATCTCTTTGTCTCAGCCTCTTAGAATGTTAGGTAGGAAGGAAGGAATGTGGTCCTGAAATGGTAGTATCTTTCTCTGAGCATCTGTGTGTGTGAGCTTGGGCTCTTTTATGCTCATGACTGAGGAAAGGACTCAGGGCTTGTGGGATATGGCTCATCTCTCTAGCTTCAAACCTATGTAGTTCTGACTCTTTTTTCTTCTGTTCGGCATCCTAGAAGACACAATGGAAAGTCTATGTGATATGTGTGTGTGTGTGTGTGTGTGTGTGTGTGTGTGTGCACAAATACAGGAAGAGCAGATAGATACACTGTTGTGAAAGCAGAACATTTCCAATCTTTACTTTCTTTGGGGCTCTTCATTATTCACAGCCGTTACAAGCTTCCTCTGGTATCCATTCTCTATAATACACCACAGTTTGCCCCACTTCCATGCTTTGCTCACACTTTCTCTAGTCAGGAATGTCTTCCTTTTTGTGGGATACATGTTCATGCTTTCAAGGGAAACTCAAATATCCTTTCCACCATTAAATCTTTTCCAAGTCTTCTGGTCAACAACAACTTTTTCCTCTGGGCCTCATACATTTGCTTTGCAATTCATGATCATACCGTATCTTTTAATATCGTGTGCTGTGACTAGTTCTGTTTGTACCTCCTACTGAAGTTCCTAATACTCCTGAAAGATTCAAAGACAATGGTTTTGATACCAATCATTCCACTGTTCAAAACTTTCTATTTTTATTCTAAGTAATGAGAATGTCCTCTCAGAAACCTTAATGATTTTGCATAGATATCTCAAATTTTTGTATAATCCTTCACAATTTACAAATCTATATAATTCCTCATAAAAGGAGAGAAGTGATGATGGCTTTCCTTCCTTTTAACTCTAAACCTAAATTTAAAAGACATCAATTCACTCTCCCCACTAGGCACAAGTGCTAAACCTTTCCAACAACAACAAAAAAGAAAAGTATATGATACATTATAAGCATGTTTTGGAGGGAAATGTTTTGCAGGCTTTCAAAAAGAAAAAAAAAGTATTTCCTTTTCCTTAAACACCTCCATGTGTTGCACATATGCACAGTGAGAGTTATATTATGTGAACCACTTGCACAGGAAAACAATAATCTAAAAGGACAGAATCAAAGAGCTCTCATTTCCTAGTGTTTTAACGCCTTCAGATCAGAATCTGAAACTGCTGTACATGCATGAATCTGATGACCATTATCAGTGTAGAAAGATAAATCATCACTATAGATAACAGAACTCTAGATGGATTTGCATAAATAACATTAGTGTAGCTCCCTCTAGAGCTCCTGAAATTAAGGTTTCAGTTTTAAAGATCTTAAAAGACTTTTTTACAAGTTTTAAAGCTGACATACTAAAGATGTTGCTTTTAAAATATTTTAATTATGCAGAATATAATTACACCTGTTAATTTATTAGGTATTCCTAGAGCTTCTACTTTACTGCAGTCTTTATGGGGCTTAATAAGCTCTAAGACTGTTTCAAAAACTACTAACACCAATTTGTATTTTTGATACACATAATTTCCCTAGGGTACAGCATACTGGTCTGTGTTGGCTGATCTATCAAACAAAGCATGTCTTGTTCCAAAATGAGTCTGGATCTTTGAAGGATTTTGAAAGTTATTTGCTTAAATTTAGCACATTAATGATTGTACACATATAACCTATATCAGATTGCTTGCTGTGTTGGGGATGGGGGGGAGAGGGAGGGAGAAAAATTTGGAACTAGAAATCTTATAAAAACAAATGTAGAAAACTATCTCTACATGTAACTGAAAAATAATAAAATACATTTATGATTTTAAAAATTTAGCACATTAAAATGGGCATAACAGGTTATACTTCACAATGTTAAGCTAGAATTATGTTTAATGCAAATACTGTAAATCAGTACATTTTATTGCAAATATGTGGCCAATTAAATCTTTTTTTTGTGGGGCAATGAGGGTTAAGTGACTTGCCAAGGGTCACACCACTAGTAAATATCAAGTGTCTGAGGCCAGATTTGAACTCAGGTCCTCCTGAATCCAGAGCCAGTGCTTTATCCACTGAGCCACTTAGCTGCCCCAACACTGAAATCACTACTACACCGATAGAACATAAGAAATTACTAGTAATCCTTCACTTACTCAATTAACCAATCTGGAAAAGATAAGTTCAACCTCAATGGTAGATTTTCTCAGTATCATGCATCATAAGTATCCTGGGAGTCAGTCAATCAACAAGCATTTGTTAAGTATACATTACTATGTGTCAGGTACTGAAGAGATGAAGAAAAAAAAGTAAAATGCTTCCAGAAAAGTTTAAACTTAATCTAGAAGGAGGAAACAATATGAGCATGGAGAAGTTTACAGTAATGGCAACAATAATAACAATAATAGCTAGCATCCAAGTAGTGCCTCCTAGGTGCCAGGTTAGTGTTTTAAGCCCTTTAAAATTATAAGATTACCTTCATAGCAAGGCACAAACAATGGGAGGGAAGGAGTTATGTTGCCAAAGGCCCCATTTATATGTGAGCATCTGAGATATGCCTTCAAGAAAGCTAGAAATTCTAAGAGATTCAGGCAAGGAGGGAGTGCATTCCAGCCATGGAAGGTAGCTAGTGCAAAGGTTCAGAGATGGAAGGTGTAGTATCAAGTAGGAGGAACTATAATAAGGCCAATTTAGCTGGAAGGTTGTTTGTGTGAATGGGCATCACAGACAACAAGGTTGGGGCCAGATTGGAAACACCAAGCAAAGGAGTTTATGGTTAATCCTAAAGGTTATGGGAATTCACTGTCATTTACTGCATAGGGGAGTGATAAGGTCACTCTTGTTTTTAGGAAAATTACCTTGGCATCTACATAGAGGAAGGATTGGAGGGGAGAGAGACCAGTGGTGAGGATACTGCAATTGTACAGGTGAGAGGTGATGAGGATTTAAATTAGGGCAGTGAGTGTGTGAATAGAGAGAGGATGATGGGTGTGAGAGATCAACTAAATGGATGGAGGGAGTAATCCAAAGTGAATAGTAGAAGATAACACTAAGAATGTAAAAATGATGACAATTTCAAAAGAAATAGGGAAGTATGAGAAAAGGGATGGGTTGGAGGAGGAGAGAAATAATGTGTTCTGTTTTAGATTTGTTGAATTTAAGATGCCTACAAGACATCTAGTTCAAAATTTCCAAGAAATAGTTGACTGACAGCACTGTTCTTCAGAGGACAATTGGACTGGATATATAGATATTGGTGTCATCTGCACTGAGATGATAATTTAACCTATTTGACCTGATCATGTCATCAAAAGGAGGAGTGTAGAGACAGAGAAGGGCCCAGCATAAACCCTTGGGGTGCACCCACAGGTAGGGATGTGATGATCCAGCAAAGTTGACTGGGGAGTGGTTAGAAAGGTAGCAGGAGGATCAAGAGAAGGCAGTGTCACAAAAACTTAAAGAGCATCCAGGAGGAATGAGTAGTCAATGGCATCAAATACTACAAAGAGGTCAAGAAGGATGATAGTTAAGAAAAATCTATAAGGTTGTTTTTCGGTTTTGGGGGGTTTTTTTGGTGAGGCAATTGGGGTTAAGTGACTTGCCCAGGGTCACACAGCTAGTAAGTGTCAAGTGCCTGAGGCCAAATTTGAACTCAGGTCCTCCTGAATCCAGGGCCAGTGTTCTATCCACTGTGCCACCTAGCTGCCTTTATAAATTTTTAACAATTGTGACATTGATTTGATTGATGAGGTCAGCAGCTAAATTACAAAAGGTTCCAAAATAAGAAAAGAAGATAGGAACTGGATGCAATGAGTGCAACTTTTTCTGTGAATTTAGCTAGCAAAGGGAGAGATATAGAATGATACCGTAAGGGAATGGTAGGGTGTGGGGAAAGAGGGATTTTTTCTTTTAGGATTAGGGAGATTTGAACAACAGGGAAGGCCCTATAGATCATGTAGAGTGAAGATTAGTACTAGGTGAAATGAATAAACCAAATTCATTTTAAACTATGAAATAACATTTTGAAAAGTACTACATTTATCTAATGAAAGATAGTTATCAATTATGAAAGCAGTTTCTCCTTACACCTATTTGTATGTTTGTATATTAGTATTTCACAGTGTGCTTATCACATAAAACTCAACTTACAGAGATCTTTGATCATTTCCCCTAAAGATTCCTTCGTATAATTCCATTCCTATAATGTACTTCTCAGATTAAGAATGACATTTCTATTTTTCAAACGTTGAAACGTATGTACCCAAGGCAAATCCAGCTGCCATGGTGATGCATATAAACATTATATACACTAATAGGTGAAAATTCAAGACTCCAAATTGCCCAGCGGGAAAAAGCAGACAGTTATAGTGGATAGGTATATACATAGGCATTTCACATTTTTCAATCTATATTCAGTCTTTGCTTTTCTTCTCTTGGTGAGGCTTTCAAATAGCTTAAACAGGTAGTCTCACTTAAAACAAATAGAGCACTTCATGTGCATAGACTAGTCCAAAATTCTATCTCACAAATTTCGAAGAGGCTAGTCTGACATCTAGTTTATAAATGGACAAAAGATAGGCAAAAGTAAGGCTAAAAGGTCAAAGCTGAACAATTTTTTTTATTCAAGTTTAATTCCTCTGAACACTCTAAACCTTTCTTGAGGCAGAGAGGAGATGAGTACACCCTGCAATAACTTGAAAGCCCACAGGATTTTACTTCTTGTTCAGAATACCAGCACAGTTAGGCACTTTAAAAGTATAGGCTTATCAATGGCAGAATTGAAAGGGACCTTAGCAAATTATCTAACATCCTCATTTTTATAGATGAGGCGACTGGAGTCCAGGGAGGTCAAGCCACTGACATCAAGTTACACAGCAAGTTCATAGTAGCTATTGAAGAGTATTTATCTAGAATTGTTTTATAAATGCATATCAGACAGTATAAGACTGCTGGATTAGAAAACAATAATGATAATATTTTGGGCTTATTTAAAGTGTTTATAGGAGCATCCTAAATTCTGGTCCAATGCTTTTTCAATTATATCAGCCCTTTGGGGAAGGATGACAGATAGCAGATGCTTGGAGTCTGGAAGAGAAGAATTGAAATCTTTCTTCAGATTCTTACTAGCTCCATGATCCTGGACAATTCACTTAACTTCTCTGTGCCTCAAGTTTCTTTATTTGTAAAGATGAAAATAACACCTACCTCACAGTTAACGTGAAGGTTAATTTGAAGATCTCATGATAAAATGTAAGTATGGTGTGCTGTATAAAATATAGCTCTATAGAAGTGCATGCTATTATTATTGGTGGGCAGCTAGGTGGGCACAGTGGATAGAGTACTGGGCCTGGAGTCAGGAATACATGAGTTCAAATCAGGTCTCAGAGACTTATTAGCTGTGTGACCCTGGGCAAGTCACTTATCCCTTTTTGCTTCAGTTTCCTCAACTGTAAAATGAGCTGGAGATGTAAATGGAAAACCACTCCAGTAGCATCACCAAGAAAACCCCAAATGGGGTCAGAAAGAATAGGATATGACTGAAACAAGTGAACAAGAATGAAAATTATTATTGTTGTTACTACCATCCCTACCACCACCACTACTACTACTACCACCACCATTAGTAATACTACCACCATTAGCAAAACTACCACTATTACTACGACCACACTATTACAACTACCAATAATACCACCACCACTACTACCATAATTACTATTACCACTACCATTACCAGCACATCTCCACCACCATCACTACCACCATTACTACTACCACTACCATCATCACCACCACCACTTCTGCTACTACTACCATCACCATCGCCACTACTACCACTATGATCTAGTTAGCCAAAGTAGAGGGCGTAGAATATGAGGATGATGCTTGTAGGAAGTGAAGGGTATTTGTGTTTCCTATCATAACAACTTTTTTCGCCCTATATAACTGTTCTTTTATACAATGTGACAATAGGGCTTAATATATTTTAGACATATACAAAATATATGCTTTTATATTAACAAAGAATATATTCACATTTTTGTCTAATGAATTAATTTAAAATGAAAATTTAAAAGGCAACAATTGTAGTAAAGCTATCTACTTTGGAGAAGTTAGTTGTTTCAAAGTAGAACAAAACACTTTTTTTTTAACAGTGAAATTGGCTTCTTTGAATGTTTCTTGTGGGAAATCATTGTGTAAAAGTAACCTCATTTTGTGTGTCTTTTGCTCAGATTTTATGGCAAAAATGTTATCATGGGAAAACCCTGAAGAAAATGGGTGAACATTATTATAACATTTCATTTCATTTCATGTATTATGCACAATTAGAATATGCACCAGTTTATAGTTTTTCGTGGAAGAGATAATGACATTGGAAAACACAGGGCGTTTTTCAAAAGGTCCCTGAAGTTCCAAATTGATGGGTACAATTCAACACTGGGCTGAACACTTCACAAATGCAGCCTCACACCCTGGTTATTTAAACATCGCCAGCTGGATTTCCACTATAGCAACAGGATAAGACAACATTCGCTTTTCCGGTACTTTGAAGCCCTAGCCTTGCTTCTCGAAACCTTTGTCTAACTTCAGGAAGGAAAAGGCTCTCCACAGGCAAGAACACCAAGGGATAGGGTATGTAAACTGAAACTTGCAGGGTCACATGTATTTACGGAGATCAATCTCTCGCCACCCATCAGTGAGGGGATGGCAAGTTATGATTTATTATTGCAGGCGGCCAGAAGAGAGCAGTAATAACTTCCTCTTCCTTCCCTGCCCAGACCTTGCTGCCACGTGCAGGCTCCTTCAATAACAAAAAAGCATGTGTAAGGTAGATTTTTTTTTTTTAAAGCAAACATAAAAATGATTGACAATTTGGAAGTTAGAGAGGACCAAAACCTTACAAAAACATAGTCAATACTACCAGTGCCATGAAGGTGGGGGATTAAAAATAAGAAAAGAAACCAAAGATTTTAAATAGAAAGTACAGTATGAATCCCTATTGTGCTGAGGTCTATAAGCACAAGCAGGTACACTATATGGTGTAACCAAAGTGAATGCAACTAGATAATACATGAAATGTGTAGATATAAAAATCATGAGTATCTGTCAAGCAGAAACCATCTGAAATTGAATGAATCTAAAATATTCTCAATTCACAAAAAGCAAAATAAATTTTTAAAGTGATGGACATTTAAATATGGAAATAAATACAACAATGGTAGAAAAAGAAGAGAATTTCCTGATGGTTTTTATACTAAGAAATAATGTTTCTGACCAAAATATGTATTAGCAAAACACATTTATGACTTACGATGCAAAAAAACCCTCCACATTAACAGCATATACTTGCATTAAACTCGAGCTAGGAGATGGCTTATTAGATATGTAGAGGAAAGCAAATAATGGGGAGGGGGATATAGAAGCACCACAATTTAATCTTTTGAATTTCTTTATTCTTTTTTAGTTTCATAAGAAGTGGTAAAAGGATATTATTTCATGTTTCTAATAGGTTGCACATTCCCAGTTCTTTCAATGGTTCCTTATATGACATCATTCAGCCAATAAACATTTGTTCAGCATCTATGTACCAGGCATTGTGCAAAATAATGGAGATACAAAAAGAGTCAAAAGATAGTCCCTGCCCTCAATAAGCTTAAAGTCCAATGAGGGAGTAAACATATGAATAAATATATTCAAAACAAGTTATATACAGGAAAAAATAGGAAATAATTAATATGGGGAAGAGATTAGAATTAAGAGGAGTTGGGGAAGGCTTCCTGTAGAAGGTGAAATCCATCCTGACATCCTTACTCTGGATGTTCTCCAGTTCACCAATGTCCTTCTTATAGGATACTGAGGATGGAACATGCTAATTCAGATATGGAATGATCCACGCAGAGACAATCAGTCAGTTAACTATTATTTATTAAGCCAGGTCCTATGTGCCAGATCCTTTACTAAACCCTGGGCATACAAAGAAAAAAGACAGTCCTTGCTCCCAGTCCAACAGAAAGACAACATACAAACAACTATGTAAAAACAAGATATATACAAGATAAATTGAGTGTAGTCTCAGAAGGAAGGCAGTAAGATTAAGGAAGACTGGGAAAGGTGTTTTTCCAGAAGGTGGAACTTTAGCTAAGATTCAAAGGAAGCCAGGAGATGGAGGTGAGGATGGAGCAACTTCCAGAGTACAGTAGCACTATATAACCTTATTCCAGGAAACTAGAGCTCTCCCAAGAGAGTACCAGATCACACTGGTTTCTTTTGGCTGCTATACTGCATTACTGACTCATAGTTCTCCATGACCTTTTTCATTTTCAGTTATTTTAGTCTTCCCTTTAAGGGCATGGAAACAAAATGGGCATACATTTGTACCATGTCGCTAAGTTTTCAGCACTGTGGATAGTTCTGATTGACTGCTAGGCTGAGTACAGCTAAACTGGTCAAAAATAAGTTAAGCTGTGATGAGACCAGACTTAAAAAAATAGGGTCCTTATTCTGGAAAGAAGGCTAAGAATGGTTATAATAGAACTTGGTGATTAAATTGGATGTGAGAAAGGGAAAGAAGCAGGAGGAGTAAAAAAAATGATTCTAATATTTTAAGTTTACAGGAATGTGAGAATTTTTATTATCACTAACACAAATAAAAAAGTCGGAAAGAGGGACCTAGTTTGGGAAAAGGAGATGTTGAGTTGGGTTTGGAACAAACTGAATTAGGCCCACATTATCTGAATTGCTGAAGTGGCCTATTAGCCATAATTTACTCTCTCTTCTAGTCAATACTGCACACCCTTGCCTGATTAATCTTCCTTCAACATTGCTTTTATCATGTCACATCCTTTGTCAAGAATCCACTTCAGTTTCCTACCACTTATTCAATCAAATCCAAATTTCTCAGTTATCTAGCATTCAAGACAATTCACTATCTGGACCTATCTTATCACGATAATATACCACTATTCTTCAATATGAACCATTTGTTCTAGTCAGATCCATACCTTTATTGACTTTCCCTACAAATACCACACTTATTACATATTTTTTCTTATAGTCCTGCTCTCACCCAGAATTTCCTGCCTCTCCTAGTGCCTATCCTACTTTGTACCTCCACTGTGAAGCTGTTTCCAAGCTGTTTCTTCTGAAAACTGATCTCTCTATTCTTTGAACAATCAATGCGCTAGTAATCAGTACCGCATAATCTGGCACTTTATCATATATATATGTGTGTGTATATATATATATATATATATATTATATGTGTGTGTATATACACACATACATATATATACATACATATACACATATATACATACATATACATATATATATATATAAAATATTGAATTCATTCATGGGTCTAAATCCATAATTGTATACCTCTGAACAGAAATCATTGTGTTTAATATTTCATTAGTATTGTCTACACACAATAGGCATTTACTAAATAACATTCTGATGGATAGACATATGGCAATTGTAAACTTATTATGAGTCTCCCTGTTGCAATTAAGTCATGGGAGCAGAGAATGAAAGCAACAGTATCAGAGAATTTCCAGTTGGAATGGAGCTACAGAGAGCAACTAATACAACCCTTTCCTATCACAGAGGAGAAGACCGGAGACTAAAGAGATTAAGTGATTATCCATTGCCCACTACTATACAGGTTGGAATTAGTGGATCTGGGAGCCGAATTCATTTTCCTGGATTCCTCTACCTCACAAAACTTCCTGGGTTTATTTATAGATCATATGGGTTAAAAGCACTACCAATTATAAGTCAATCAGAAATGGAGAGGACACATCTGAAGTAAATGGAAAATGATTTAATTTTTAAAATGCTAGTTACCTATCCATCTGTTCAGTATTTTAGGTGGATTCTCTTTGGGGGATTAATGGAGAAATATTTACAAGAGTTGCACAGGATATCAAAGTTATCCTTAATGGGTTCTAATCAGCACCACTGAATTCAGTTCTCAAACTGAAGAGAGATCCCCAATCCATTGAGGAACACTGACATACATTTATCCTTTTCATGAACAGAAGATGCATGTATATAGTTAAACAGAAATGAACCTAAGTTAAATGCAATTCACAGTTGACTTCTAAAAAGCACTGTCCTGCTGATATATGAAGTCTGCCACAGTGGGCACAAATTTGGGAAATGATTCATTGTGGGTGTAGTAAAGCCCCACCTAATCACCAATACATAGCATAATTGAGGTGGGTACAGATTTAGCCTTTTCCCATCCCCCAGATATTGTGTTCTCTACACTTATTTGTACTTTGGGGATACTTAGAATACTGGATAAAACTGATTTAAGAACCTTCAATTAGCCTCAGTTCAGATTTATTCAAAAGGGGGAAAAATGGCAGTGATAAAATTTGCATATTAAGTATTTACTTCTGTCAGCCACTATCAGCATCTACCCAGCCAGCACAGATGCAGAAAAACACTACCAGCTCTTTTAAAACGTACCAAATTCTCTTATTAAATAAGAGGTGATAACTTCTGTTTTCAGTTTGTGAGAGGATAAGGATACATTAAAGAAAAGCCACTTTGAATTTCAGGAACTTCTTACATTGTTTGAAAACCATTAAAAGAATTTCCAAACACCTCTTCAAGGTAGTCCTTATGCTAGCTACATGGAATAACCACAATCTTTTGGATAATAGGGTCTGAGGGAGAAGAATGGATCACAAAGTAAGGGAATTCCTGTTTTACCAACTTCCTATTGGGTTTGTATGAATAACTAAATGTAGTGAGGTGGTTAACTGACAAAAGTAGAATGATGCTTGAAACAAATTTAGTATTCCTAAGCATGATTCCTATTATGTGTAGGACCCACAATTTTTTCCTATAGAGATATAGCCTTTAAATAATAATAGAATTCAGTGGGGAAAGTTTTGATCTGCATATAAGTATTCACTTTACACATAACTTTTTTCCCAGGCAAGCTTAAAAACAAGGCCAACCAATAATTTTAAAGAAATTTTGTTTTGGGAGGTAGGTAGAATAGGTGTGTGTTCTACATGCATGGCTATTTGTGCCTCTCTCGTATATACGATTCGATGCAATAGTATCCATATATACAGTAAATAGTCACTTTCCAGTTCATATATTAATGAACCATAAACAATAGTCACTAGGCTCTAAGTGTCCTCTATCAATAACCACCCTAATGGAAAACTGTGGAGTAGCACTTCAGATCACTGACAAGAAGAATGGAACCTTGAAACCTATCATTTAAACATCTGATGATAGCTCTGATGCAAGATGGCATTGAGAAATTTACAGTTGGAGGCAGGGTTTGCGTGTGGGAAATGTGGAATTATTCTCCAGGCTGCTTTCTTAAAATGCCATTTCCCTTCATGTGTCCTTTCTTAGCATTTATTTGGGGACAGTCCTGTAATTGAGTCACTGATTTAGTCTGTCTACTGTACTTCCATTCTGAACAACATTTGGAGGGGCTGTGATTTGTGTTAGTAGAAAGAGAGCTCACACTGGTAAAAGTATGGACCTTTTCAATCAGTGGAGAATAAGAAGTTTCACTAGTGTGAAAAAAAAATCCAAAAGGTATTGATATAAAATCAATCCACATGGATGCTAATATGCAATGTATGTAATAAGAATAACATTTATTATAGTAGAAAGCAGAATTTTTAATACATTACACTTTCTGTTAAGAAGCTAATTTAGCCAATATGAAATTCTACAAAATGGCAGAGGAAAAGAGTCACTAGTTCAGCAATTTAGAAAGTCATTTATATGTCCCTGTTTCATATCAGGTTAATTACTTCATTTACATTTTAAGAATTTTAAAGTAGTACATGAAAGAAGACAGATTGACAATACTTTATACTGGAATTCTTTGACTAACCTTAGTATTGTTACACTATTTCACTGAGTGAGAGGAAGAATGGCATAGTGGATAGAGAGCTGGTCTAAAAACTAGGAAGATCTGGGTTCAAATGCTGCCTCTGGCACATACTGCTTATGTGACCCTTGGGAAAGTCCACTAACTATTCACTGCTCTAGACTCAAGTTGTAGAGAATGTGCTCCCTTATATGGCTGGAGGGAATGACCTATATTAATGAAATCATAGATTTAGTTCCTATAGCTCATCCTAATTTTGCTGAGCAGTAATATGAAAAACACATATAAAACACAAAATTCGGTATAGGCTTGACCCAGTAGTAATGCAAGGAGGATAAACAGACATAACATAAAGATGTTAAAATAGGAAAGGTAATTTTTCATCAATTCTCAGGTGCTTCTGGGAAGAAATTAAAACAAAACTTCACAAAATTGATTGAAGGTGATAAGGGAATGGATGGATACAGAAAAAGGAAAAAGAGAAAAACAATGGCAAAAAAGATATACACCTAGATATAGCCAAAAGACTGAATATGTACTAAAGAAAATGGAAGAGAAGATATGAAGGATAGGAATGAGGCCTATCCTCAGGGGTGTAGTTTAGGGAGAGAAGGTAGAAACACACATAGAAAATCTCCTGAGAGGAAATATATAATAAAAAGGAACACATCACGCTCTTTCATGAACCATAATATTGTTCTTACTGAAACATCAAGTAGTGACATCATCACATAGGCATGTCATGTATAGAATATTGTACTTCGTCATGTCTGAGTTCTAATTTATTGGACAAAATTGGACTGTTCTGAAGTCTATCCCCTGGCCAATCAATACTTGGGCTTCTTCTAGCACTTTTCTACTTCATAGAAAGCTTCTTGGCATACCATCAATTCTTAGAAAGTCATCCCTACCATATCCAGGAGCATATCCACCACTGTTTCTAGAATGAAGGTCGTTAAGGGGCAGAAACATTATATAATGCTTAGTAATTCTAACTGGGCACTATGGTAACCCTAAGACTCTTTTCTGGTCTTTGCTTTTATTTATCTACTCTTTCTTTGGGTCTTTTCAATGGCTCCTATGAATTAAATTATTTTTCCTAAGTAGATGACTGTCAGATCTATATAACTAGCCCTTCCAAGCTTATGTCTTATACAACACCTGAACATTTCCAACAAGCTATCCCACAGTCATCTCAACATGTTAAAAATTGAACTTACTTTTCCTCCCAAATTGTTTCCGATGTTCATACCTTCCCTATTTCTGTTAAGATCATCATCCTTTGGTTCAGAAGGTTGGAATCATCCTCAATTTTCCCCTCCCCCTCAGGAATTGTCCTCAATTCTTCCCTGTTCCTCATTTCCTATAGGTGATTAATTGCCAAAAATCTTGTGAATACTGCCTCTATACATCTCTTCCATTTTGTCCACTCATATGGTTACCTTCCTAGTTCAGGCTTTCATTATCTTTTCCCTGGACTACTGATAATTACTATTTACTTGGTCTCCTTGCCTCTTCTCCAATCTATCTTCTATACAACTATCTAGTTGATGGTCTGACCATAACTCCTTTGCTCAAGAAACTCCAGGGGTGCCTAATTGTCTCAAAGATAGAGTATAACCTCCTTGGCATTTAAAAATGTTTATAACCTGGCTCCAGTCTTAATGAATATTAATCCCTTTTATATACTAAGTTCTAGTCATATTGGCAATACCCAACATTCAATCTGCCTCTTGGTTCCCCAGGCCTAGAATGCACTATTTCTTTAAATTTGCTTTAGGGAATCCCTAGCTCCCTTCAAGGCTCAGCTAGAACAAGAGTCTTATCCTGATTCTCCTAGTTACCAGTAGACTTCACCCCCCCCAATTACCTTGCATTTGCTTGCTATATCGGTATTATCATCCCTATTCTCCCCCCCCCCCAAAAGAATGGAAGATCCTTAAAGGCAAGAAAGAGCTGCTTCATTTTGACTTTGTATCTTCAGTGCCTGGCCATATAGTGAGCACTTAAAAATGCTTATTGAAGGAATGATTGTCAATTCAGAGTAACTATTGCCCATGGTTGTTAAAGAGAACTCAGGCTAAAAATCAATCAAAATTAATTCAATGATAGACATGAGCTCTGTTGATTTTAAAACTTTCATTTTGAAGAATAAGACCAGACACCAGCAAAATGCAGTTGTTTATTTCTTCACCTACCTGGTCATTCTTTCATATGTATTAAAAATACAGAAAGTCTTGCTTCAAAGTAATAATTCAACATTTTAAGGATCCTTATTTTCCTCCCACTGGTGCAGACTGAGATCTGATTGCAGCTTACTAGGAAGTGCCCATGAGTTTCTATGCCAGAAAAAAAAAAGTTCCCTGGTGGCTATTTTTGTGTGTAAACCTTTCTGTGATTAGCTAGGCCCATCCTCTGACAAGAAGCGTGCATTCCATCACTGTAATTGTGGACCTTGTACTTTGATAGCAGTGTTATCTCTACACCACAATGAGGCATCAGAGGAAGACTTTAGTGAGGGAAATAATTTTTATAGCTTAGTAGAAATTGCTAAAATAGTCTAACATATAAGCATATATACCCTATTACTTTTTAATGTATATGCAAGTTTAGTTTTTTTTCCCCTTATGATACTACTGGTCAGAAATAATTTTCAGTTAAGAAAGTTTGGGGTTACAACTTGCTGAGGCTTTGGACTAACCAACTTGACTGGTCAAATTTGTTCATGTTCAACACCACTTGAAAATAAAAGAGAAAATATTCATCTTTGTCAGAAATGGCCAAACTACTCAAACCTAAAGGTGAACAAATCATCCTAGCTGATGAACATCTTAGTCATATGTTTCTTGAAGGTTCTAGTTCTGAAAAGATAATATTAAAACAAACTCTAATATTCCAAATCAAAACTGTTTGGATAAATGTTGCAGTTTTATACTTAAGAAAACAACAATAAAAACAACAATAAAGAAAAATGCCAAATGTGCTCAAGTCTCTTTGAAAGGTGTTGAAAAGTATCCCTACTGACACAATAAAGATGTGTATGTTGGTGTGTGTGTGTGTGTGTTTTCTTGGTCCTCTCTTAAGACCCTTAGGAAGCAATCTCTAAGAGCTTTTCTGTCAGTTCTTCTTTTCCTACAGACATGGTGGCCTTCACATTAACACTGCGTTCCTTTGGCTTGAGGTAATAAACGATTAGCCACAGCATAGTAGTGTGATGGTCGTGTTATTCTTTTCGTGTTCTACACACAGCCAATGTCTCAAAAATTAATGCACAGTATATCAGGATCTGAAATTAACTTTTTATAGCCAAAAGCAACATCCTGCTAGGAGGGGGAAAAACCTATTATAACTGTGCTGGCATCTGATTGCTTGTAGATGGTTAGTACCAGGAAAATAACATTTCAAATTATAAAATGTTGAATATAGCAAGAGCTGCCCCATATTGATTAATCAGTGCTTTGCTTATGAACTGATAAGGCATAACTAGGTGACGCCTGTTCTTGTTAAATGACAGATCTATTACTAAAGATCAGGTATAAACTTAAACAGGCCCAGACTACTTCTATTATATAGACATAATTAGAAAAACTACATACTAAAAATGGTGAGTTTTTTCCTGCAGAGTATATTATTGTAATCCTATTTCAATAGATTACATATACCTAATTACTTTGAAATAATACTTAAAACATGAATTTCAATGATTACTATATAGAAATCACTTTGAAGAATTAAAACAGAAGAAAAGTAAGAAATTGAATTTATATTATATACATACATACATACATACATACATACATACATACACACACACACCACATACACATATGCTTACTTTGGAGTACTACCTCATCCCATACATATAATATCTTGTTGTGAAATGTTTCTTTTCATAGAAACAATTTCTGTTTGAAACTGAGTCTGGATGATTATATATTATTTATATGTTAAAATAATTAAATGTTATACTTTTCTCTATTTTACAACTTTGCTAATAAGATTTTTACTAATATTGCTTTCTCTTATAATATACTTGTTATCACATAAACTTTAAGAAATCTAAAACTTAAGTAATAAAAAACACATCTGTGCCAAAGGACATAGTAGAATGCAAGGTGACTGTAGAAGAAATATGACATATTATCAGGTTTGACCCAGAACTGGCATAGAGGAAAATCCCTGCACATATTTTTAGAAGAGATGCTTTTCATTTTGCATTGTTCTGCACCAAGGAAACAACCATATATTTTAAAATATTTGCATTTCATCAAAACTAGTACTTAAAATATATCATTAGTTCCTATAAATCATTACAAGTTACAATATTATGTTAGGTTGAAACGAGGAGCATTTAGGCTTAGTCAGGACATAAATGTTCTAAATAAATGCTTAAAGTACATATTCATGCTTTACATTAAGAAAAAAAAATGAACCAGTCTATATTTGTGAATCAGAAATGTTTAGTTATTCAACTTTATTGCCAATTTCTCTCTTTACCAAATTGTTGCCATGGATACAGGCTGTAAACATAATTATGAATGGAAGGCAATATATATACATTTGTGTGTACTTATTTTTCAGTGATTAGCCGAAATAGAAGAAAAATATAAATATAATATGTTTAAAATGTTTTGAAACAAATCACTAGGTATATAATTTTTTATAACAAACACCATAACTTTTCACTACTGAAAACTGATAACAAACATCAATACAAAAATTTACGGGAAAGAAAACCTATAAATTATTAATTCTCATACTTCCTGTTCTTGTCCTCTGCCTATCTTTCTCTTGACCTTTGTTCAAGTGAATCACACTAACTCTTCAATGCTTTCTCTCACTTGCTTTCTAAAGCTGTTCATCACGCCTGCTGGCGAGAAGCACAGCTGGCAAGGGATCTAAACCTCGTCACTGGGCAAACTTAGCCTTCTGTCTTTGCCAAGAATGACATTTCAAATGAAAAAAAAAATGTTACTGTATGGGACACTGGATACTGTTTGTGAGAGCAAATAGCTCCACACCACAGTGCTGGCACTGCATGTAGGCATGAGAATAAAACCCAAATAACGATGAATTAAACAGTCTTGAGTTTTTAAAAAATTCAATTGTTAATTAAAATAAGATCACAAAATCAGCGGAGTTTGTTTTACTCACTATCCCCGAAGAGAGATACAACTAAGGATAAGCAGTGCCCCCTAGTGTCAATAACAACAGACAATAAAAATCTAAAGGGAAGTTGATAACGTGCACAGGGGACCTCATGGAAGATTAAATATCTAAGAAATGTATGTCTACACATAGAGTAATTATAAATTCATAATTATTCAAATATCTATCCAGTTCTATATTTAGGCACACCATAAAATCACAGCCATGTGTATAGTCCTATCCACACCATACCACATGCACATATTATATACTGTACACAGACTGACATGGCCAAGATGTCTTTAATGTTCCAGGCAGCTCAAAAAAAAAAAATCCACACAGAATAGCAGGCCATGCATGAAAGCGGGTGTCAGAAAGCCCAGCAGAATCACTCACTGTGAAGATGTCTAATAGGAACTGCTGAATACACAATACAGGCAGCATGGGCTGAATGACTAAATTGAAATGGCCAGAACACAGTCAGAACGTTTCAAATCCATCAGAAATTGTAATTAAACCTGTAATGAGTGTTTGGACAATCCCCCCCCCCTTTATTTGAGGTGGTAGTTGTGGTAATAGGAGGTTAACATATTTAGCCAATTATTAGCATCTGATGTTGTAACTTCTACTGTAGATATTCTAGAAAATTTGTCTCTTAAATTAAAAAAAAAGAAATAAAATACAACTGCTTTAAACAAAAAAACATATTCTCTATAAATACAGAAAATTGTTCATGTCTTCAGGAAAGATTCTTCCTGGATTAATTTAATACATATACAAAAATAAGCTTGTTTCCTTTCCATAGAGGCAAGATGACAAAGAAATAAAGTTACCTACTTCTCTAGTGAATTACGGTTCTTGCCAAATGTTCATTAGCAACAGTTTTTCAACATATGATGCAAGAAATGGAAAAAATTAAACGAGAAACAAAGTGGGAACACCTCCCCAATAAAGGAATATACACAACCAAATATTGTAAAAAACAACCCAGATATTGGAAAAGTATGATTACAAGTATATGTCTTGTAATATTAAAAAGCAAATTAATATAAAACCAAACAGCTCAATTTTATTTGTATGAATGGCTTTTTAAAGAGTCCGTTTAACATATATATTTTATATAAAGGTTTATATCAATTTTTCTCTATAAAGAAATTATGCATTTACTATGATTCTTGTATTGTGAAAATGATGTTTGCAATGAGGCTTTTATGAAACAACTCCAATATATATATATATATATATATATATATATATATATATATATATATATATACATACATACACATATACTTTAAAATGTTTTATCTCTAAAATGAAGATGCCAAAGTTTTAGTTCACAAGATAAACAATCAGATATGTAGTGCTCAGAATGGCAGTCGATGGGCATTTGAACAATCTACAATAACTGCTAAGGAAAGTGAAGGCCAATATCTTTGTTATTTCAATTTGATTAAAAGTCTACACGCTTTACTATGAGGATCCACTACAAATTCAATATTAGGAGATTTAAAGCTATCTAATTTAAAAATATCAAAATATGCTTTCTCTACAAATTAGGACAAACTTTTCCCATGAATTAGGATCAAATTTCACCCAACCAGAAATTTGTTTTTATGTTTTATCTTATTCATTTTTAAACTGAGATTTTGTTTAAATTTTGTTACATCAAAATTAATCACTTTATGGTAAATATTTTCCATATATTCATTCTCCCCTTGTATACATTAACAACATTAAAATTCCCAGCAGTTTAAACTGGCACATACCTGGTTAGGTAGAGTGAAAGTGAACACAAAGTTATGAGTTTAATCAGTCACAATCACGAAGAGACCTCTCCCTTTCCATGGTAGAAAACAGTCATGAAATGCTAACTTCAATTGACAGCAAAGAACTAGTGTCATGCTTGGCACTAACTATCAAGTAATTTCTGGCAACTCTTCAACAGGAGCAAACATTATAAATGATTAGTTGGCACAGTCTTTTCCATCAAACAGAACAGTCCTGCAAATTTCAGTTTTAATGGATACTTATGTCATCTTTAATCCAACTGTGAGACCTCTGATGATTATCTATTAGTTATTAAAGTATATGTAAAGTGATAGATGAGATTTTTTTTAAAGTACCTTGACAGAGAAAAGAGAAAAACAAGTTCTAAAGCCATGGGGGCAATGGAACACAATTAAGAATCACAGAATATTAAAGTACACCTAATACAGTCCCCTTATCTTACAGATGAGGAAATTAAAGCCCAGAGGTGAACACTCACTTTTGCAAAGACCCAGAGCTGACAAGTGGCTGGACAGGGATTTGAACCCAGGGCTTCTGATTCCATGTTCAATACTCTGTTCACTCCCTGAAGAAATTATTTGGGGGAGGGGGGGATTTAAAGCAGAGTATATTCACATTCCAAAATGCATGTGTATTGTTTTAATGTGTGTGGAGGGGAGAAGAGGAGGAGAGTGGGGAAGAGGTGTAGATGAACATTAGGATGAGCTTTTCTTGGACAAAGTAAAAGATGAGAAAGACAAAGGTAGCACAAGAAGAGGTGTTCAGTTGCTAAAATGGAGAGTTAGGAGTGTGATGTTTGATGAGATTCAGCCGAGTAGAAAGGGTAACTGAAAAGCAGTAGACCATCATACCTATGAGGTCAATAGAAATAAAAAAGCTCTGGAAGCTCTGTCCTGAGTTATAAGCATCAATATATTTATGATTATACTTGACTTAGGCTTTTAGAATTGCCAAAGATGAGAGAGATCAGTAATATATGCACATGGATATAAAATAGATTTATTTCAAAACTATTGTTGTTGATCTGACCCAAAGAGTATATATATAAAAGCATCTAAATTCATGTAGTTATGTATACATGCACATATACAGTGAGATACTACAGAAGAGAAGGTGCTTTTAAATGTTTGGGGTAAACACAGTAATGATGATGAAAAATGGAAAAGCAAGGTATCTCCTTAACATATGTGTATCTCTTACAGTATCTAAGAAATGTATGTCCCTTGCATACATATGATGGTTGTAAACATTATTCCATACGTTTTCATAGATTTAGAACATTATACTTGTGTCACATAATTAAGTAGAGTAAATCTTTAATCAGATACTTTCATTAGAACAGAACTAGTTCCTTCAGAATCACCACTGGAAACTGACCTACATCTCTAAGAAAGCTTGGAAAGAATACATAAGGGGGAAACCACATGCATATATACATACATACACATATACACATATGCATACATATAATCACAAGTAAATATTGGGCTATTTGCCACTATTTCTTTCATTACAGATAGCTGAGACAATCAGTATTGCTTCCATTTATCAATATATACCATTTGTTGATGCTGCCTTTTTAAAGAAAGGTAAATTCTTGTCATTTTTTTTCAGAAATGACATATCTCAAAATCATTTTTAAAATTTATTCAAATTCTTTATTAAACAATGCCCTACTTCTTTTTCCACCTTTTCCTAGAAAAGAAAAACTTTTGCATGAAAGAATGTACAACTGTTTCATTTTAGTCTCCATTGCATGAAAGATTACATTTTTGCTATCAATTTTCTGATGATAAAGACATAAACATATACATGCACACACATATGTATGTATATACATACATGTGAAAATAAAAATGATAAGTTAACTCAATTCCAACTGAATTTTTAAAAAACTGATCAATGTAGCTAAATCATATTGAACAACAAGGTATACATATAGATGTATTATCTGGACATATAGAAAAAATATCCCCAGTCACGGTAAAAAACACGATATTTATATTTTTTCTACATGTCCCCTCTGCCTTTATAAAAGGAAGATATTTCAATATATAATGATTTTTATTGCAAAGCCACTGCATCGTGATGGGAAATTATCAGAGAGAACATGATAATCCAGTGTCTGATTATAACAGCTTTAAGATAAATAATAAATTGTAGAGATCACAATAATAAATGCAAGAAGTTTCAGAAAATAAAAACGAGAAAATACAAGATGAAATTAGTAAAACCTTCCTTCCATGACTTGAAAATTATTATTGAAAACAGTAATCGGCTCCAAAGCTTTGGGGCAATGCTTTACTTCACTATTAAATATAGAAAAAGGTTAATGAATTTCATTGGACAAATTCTTACCAGCTGCTTTACCCTTTCCAAGTTTTACAGAAAAGCTTCCCTACGTTCCCCAGTTTCCCTTAAAATATTTTATAGAGACTCTAACTCTAGTGAGTATACTTCAAAGATTTTCTTTCAATGTACATGAATTCCCCTGTACCTGTGAGGGGCAGCAAGGAAAACGCAGGCCTCCAGTTTGAAGTTCAAGTTATTACCTGTGTGCTAATAAAAACAGCAGCCATTCTACAACATCATGGTAATTACAGAGGGTCCTGTTTCCTTTTTTTTTTTCCCTCCCCACCAAATACCAAAAACTTTATTTCTCCTTTATTCAAGTTCAGACAAGATGCCAATTATGTGGTATAAATTTTGGAGGGGAGGAGAAGATGATATGATTGAATTAAACAGTAGACAATCTGGTTAGTTCAAATATGAAATGAAATGGTTTTCACTTCAATCCAGTAGTTTTTTACACTTTGGTTTTGTTAGTGTTCAGTACTAAATGCCCTTCTTTTAGAAGGATATCCTGAAGCACTATACACTTGTGTGCTCTTGCTGCTTGTTTGTAGTCAATAGTTCTACCACATAGCTGAGAAACAGCATTTTCTTTATCTGAATTGTCATATTTGATCATAGGTTGCTATGAAATATGTACTCTTTTGACTTCAGAAGTAAAGTTCTTTCCTTCACTCATGAGAATATTCTACATACAGCAGAGGACCAGAATATATACCTCATTTATTCAAATATGAAAATATGACAAGATTTTCTGCTTAGTTTTAAGGGGAATACATATATGTGTATATATGTATGCTTATACATATATACACATATACAATATACAATTGTATTATTAGCAAAAGGATACATACATTGTGTTAGACTGGATAAAAATTCAAAAGAAACTGTGCTGAAGTATTTTTTAAAAGAACTTTCATTGCAATACTTTTATCCATATGTTTCTTTGGTATTTTTACATATAGCTGTCGTTTAACAATTAAACTCAGACTAAATCCTGATTATACACTCAGGTCACCATGCTTGTCCTAATATGTTTATGATTCATGCTTAATGACGATTAACAATTTTCAGCATTTCAGTTAAGCTTCAATTATCTACAAATCTTATTTATCTAATATGAGGTCATGTCTCCTGATATGTATTATTTACTTTAATAATGCCCTATGGTTACTGAAATTCCATTAAATACCATGTACCTGATACTAGTTTAAAAATAGGGATTAAACCATAGTGGCTTATTTCTGAAGCACTAATGTCACTTTCAAAGGACATTTTTTAAAAACTTAAGTGACATCATCGAAAATTTGTCATTGCTGCCACCCTAGCACAAAAGACATTTCATCTATTCCAGTTTTGTTTTTACTGTAGGAATCTTAACTTCTCTAAGATAACCAAAATGAATATGTATCAAATTATGTCAGTGATTTATAAAAAGTTGAAAAGCCATTCCTGTGGAACCCAACAGAATTAGGGATACCAAAGGAAGAAGGAATTAATGATGTTGTTTTGTTCATTTTAATATGTTTACATTATAATGATATATCAAAATATAGATTTTTAAAAATGGAAACATGATGATAACAAGAATTGGCTTTGTGTTAAATGTTGCTAAAATAAATTTTAGAGATTTAATTAGGGAATTGTTATGGTAGTTTAAAGAGATAGCAATAAAGTAAACAAATTTAACTATGACATTTTTAAAACTTATAAATGATGCTCCACACCTCTCTCATTTCACCTTGACAGGAGACTCATTAAACTAGTTTGCCACTAGAAATATATGACATGTTGGAGGTAATGGTCATTTTCTTGAAAAGTAGCTCTGAAGGCAAATATCTTTTTTGGCAGTGAGTATAAATGTGGATTTAGAGACCAAGCCAATAACAAAACATTCGTTGCCCAGTTCCTCAGAGATTGAGCTAAAACCTTAGTCTTTAAACCACATTCCCCCAAGACATCAAATAACACCTTACCACTAGTAAAAGTTATGCTACAGTGGAATACATTTTCCCCATAATCAACATATAGCTGATTAATCCTTCCCTATTTGACAAGCTAGTACTATCCACATTATTAACACTGATGACAAGCACAGGCGAGCAATATTGGCCTATTGTGTCACAGTGAAATTAATACAATTAATTTTTACATACAAAAATAAGATGTTCTAATCAAAATGAAGGAATTATAAAGTTAGTAAACAGAAGTGGTAACCTAAGCACAAACACCAACAAAATTTAGTGTAATTTTAGCCTTAAGAGACCATCTTTAAAGACAATTAATGGCTTTGACCTGGGAGCCAAATACATTGTTTTAAAAAACAAAAATAGCATAAGCTAAGTGACATCCATTCTGGCAATTTTCTTTAACGTTGCTTTTCAAATAAAATCTAACCTACAGAGCTCTGAAACTGCAGTAACATCCATACTAGGAAAAAAAAAAAAAGATACTTATCCTTGCAAAAAGGCCTATACTCAAAGGAACATCTGAATAAAATTGAGACATCTGCAGTAAAGTTTTACCTTCTCCCTAGAATGTTTGAGATGAACTCAGTGTAACACTGTCTTCCAAGAAAAGACAAAGTGATCAATGCAAGAACACATCAGGCTCCCTTGGACAGGCCAATCAATGCAAGAAAGAACCTTGCCCAGGGCCTTATGCAAATAGAAGCACGTCTTGCAACCTAGGGAGGGAACATGCGCAATAGATCAATGGAATCTAAAAAACCTTACAGCTATATCAGCCTCAGACAGTAAATATATACTGATGAATCCCTCAGCTTTCAGTGAATTCTTAAACTGGCTTATTTTCAACAGCTGGCTATAAATTCTTCCAGGATTGTACAGAACAACACAGAGAAGAAAAGGGGGTGGATGGGGGTTGAGTTAATATGGGGGAAAACTCAACATTACTTTTAGAACTATGAGAATAAAATTTCAACATCTTAAAATATCACAAGAACTCTGAAATCAATCTTAATTACTGAACATTAAAATTTAAGCTTGTTTATTTCCACAAGGAGAAAATCAAATTCTCAAAAAAATTGTCTGCAGTAGATCTTCCAATGAGAAAAAAATAAGGAAAGAAAAGAAAAAAGGCAGAAGGAAAGAAAGAAAAGGTTACTAAAACAAAGTGTCTCACATTAGGTAAAATAGTTAACATAAGCAACATTCTCTTAGTTAAAAAAAAATTAACCCTGTAATCTCACAATATCTAGTATTTTATTCGAGTATTTAGCCTACAAACTCAGCAGAGTTTTTTTTTTAATTTCTGTTTTTGTATATATATTTTCAAAACAACCCCCCCCCTTAAACACTGTCTAAAAATGTATAATCAGTTTTAAAATAGTTCTTACATTGGATTGAAATTTGGTATGATAAACACAAAGCAATAGTATCCCTGTGCACAAAACCATGAAGATGTGTCATGGTGCTTTATGAGGTTACATCCAAAATGTTAAAATAATCAAGGAAACACTGGTACACAAATAATTCCTTAAATGATTTTTAAGCCTCTGGTTTCCCAGCTCAACTGTTAAAAGATGACATATAACTTTAGAGAAAGCAAAAGTATTTCTGTCAAATAGCAAGAGCTGCGTCAAGTCAAGATATAATTCAGATTGTGAAAAGCAAGTAAGACAACTAAATTACAGATAGATAATATGCATCTATATCTAGATATGGATATAGCACACATCTTATATCTTTACATGCATTACATAACCAGTAATTAAGAAACTTTAGAACTTGAAACAGGACAATAAGAATATACTGCTTAATTTAATTTTAAGATTACTTTCCCTCAAATGTAATTTTTTTTACATTTCTTTATCCTAAACAAAATGTACAATATTCCTACTAATTATCCTTTAGAACATATGCATACATTTGTCAAGTACATTCTACAAAGTGTTTAAATATATTTGTACAAATCTTAAAAGGACTTGGGATACCTTAAAGAAATGAGACACTAGGCTATTTATGGTTTAAAGGGAAATATAAGATAAAATGTAAATACAGTTCTTATTTGTAAAAAATTTACTGTTCTCACATTAACATAATTTAATTTGGTTTTTATTTATTCAAATATATTATAAAAATCACTAAATTTACTGTCCTTTCTTAAATCTGCTCTTCTGCACAGACAAGAATAAGCACACATTGTAATAAACTTATTAAATTAACACTAAAGTACTTTTGAAGGTCCTAGAGTTGTATATTATCAGATAAATGACTTGTAATATTTCTGCCTGCCTTGTCCCATGAAATGCCAGGTGAAAAAAAAAGGACAACACCCCTCTCTCTAATTTCAATTTTGATTACAAGAACTTGAAAAGTTTGATATGATCAAAGTATTATAAAATATCAAAGTATCAAGTGATTCAAATTTTAAACTTTTTCAATTAGATCTATTTTAAGAATTGTTTTTTAAATGATTTAAGAACAGTTTGATAATATTTATTGTATGTCGACAATGTGATAACTAAGGCAGAATACAATGTTATCCTTACTGAAAATAGGCTTTCTGTAAGAAAACCCAATATCCCAAATTCAGAATTTATAAAATAGATTATATTTATTCCCATTAACATATGAATATAGAATTACTTTCAATAACCAGCACTCTTAGTTCATTAAAAAATCTGAGCTGATTTAAGTTAATTTTAATGAAATATGATTTACATGCAACTTTTCATAAACATATCTTACTGTATAAAGTGACACACTCCTGTTTTAGATCTCTGACTTCTCTGTTGTGGTTCTACGGGTTGTCAAAGCCCAAGAAAATAAAGGAGCCAACAGTTATTATTGTTAGGCAACATCTATAAACAGATCTGTGAGGTAGTAGGATGAGTGCTGGATTTGGACTTGGGCAATATGGGTTTGAATGTTACCTCTACTCTTTACTGTCTATGTGACTCTGGAAAAATCACTTATTTCTATAAAATGAGTGGTTTAGATAAGGTGATCTCTAAACTCTCTTCCATTTCTAAATCCTATGAACTGAACAGAATTTGTTTTCAATCTCTTAATGCTCTATTCAGATTCATCTCAGAACCAGAGCCCTCCAGTAGCTCAGTTTATGTTGATGAGATGCTGTCCCAATGTCTCCTCACTTCAGCACCCTCAAACTTGCTCTCCCCAGCACAGTTCCATACTCTGGCCCTTTTCCAAATACCTTCCCACGTTGAAATTTACCTGTCCTATGTTCTAAACCCTTTAGGACATATTCTACATAACAGCTAAACTAATTTGATAAGCAAATATCCTAAATATTAACAGCTGTTTATGTGTTACATCTCCTAAATAGCAGGTACATTTTTAGCAAGAGCTCATGGGAAACAGTTCCTTGACCTGAAGGAGTGACTCTAGTAGTTGAAATTTCAGATAAATGAGGGAGATGCCAAATTAGTCTAAATACAGGCTGCACTCCCTCTCTCCCCTCCCCCCCCACCTCCCTGCACTAAATCTGTCCTATATAAAGCCTGAACATTGCCCTTTCTTGAAAAACTGTGGGAAGATCAGGAATAGCAATGAATATAACAAAGGTCAACAGTGATGATAAAAAACGAATAAAAGGTCCATATTTGAAAGGGAGAAAAGAGAGATCTGTAGTTCTTGGGAGTGGAAAAAGGGCTTTCTGGGCTTTTAGGAGCAGTGACTATTGGTTGAAGATTAGATGGAAATGCACGATACTATGGAATGTGAGTGGACTGGTTGTTAGGCTACTTGTCCATATAAATTGAGAGGGCCAACTGTTCAAGTCCTCCAGCTACTTGAAAGATCAACTGAAACAGGTGTTCTAGGCTGATAGTCCAACCTAGTTACCAACCTGCAAGGGCTGGTTGTAAATCCAGTGGTACTCAACCCTGCAATTATATTCATCCTCTATAGAAAATCAACTATCTTCTTAAGTGGCTTCCACCTTTCTAATAGCATTGGACTGCTCAGACAGTGATGTGAAATGAAGGATCAAAAGAAATGAATGTGGAACTCACAGGTTAAAACCCATACATGTATTTTCTGGATAGAGATGTGAATGGAATTGCTATAAGGGAATTTATTTGGAAGCAGACTTTGATAGAACACTGGACCTAGAATCAGGAAGACTATGTTTACTAACCATGTGAACCTGGACAAGTCACTTAACCTCTGTCTACATGAGCACCCTCATCTGCAAAATGCAAAACCTAACTTCCAAGGTTGTTGTGAAGATAAAATGAAATTATATTTTTAAAGCACTCTGTAAATCTCAAAATGCTGTATAAATACTAGTGCTGCTGCTGCTGATAATGATGAAGGTGGTGAAGAACAAGCAGCAGCAGCACTGGAAGGAGCTGCTCCAATATACGTTAGGTTCTGTCTGGTCCTAGAAATCCCATACTAGATAGTGGACAAACCAAAATAAAAAAAAAAAACAACACCTAAATAAGTCTGTTGAAACAGTGGCAGAAAACAGAATTACTTTACTGTCCAAGTTGGAAGTAGGACTTTACTCTGAGTTAATTTGGGATGAATTACTAAAAATACAACATATGAATCTCTACAGCAGTAATTTTAAATTTTTTTGGCATTCCTAAAATCACATATTTGGGGCTAGAAGAGAGCTCAGAGTCCATCTAGCTTAACTCTCTCATTTTGCAGATGAATAAGCTGAACCTCAAAGAAGTAAAATGATTTGCTCAAGGTCACACAGAGAAGTGAGCTGTTGAGGCAGGATCTGTACCCAGATTCTGTGATTCGAAAGATAGTGTTTTCTCCACTCTACCTCACTAAATTGTTATGAGCTTATTTTATTTCCCATTACCAACTTGTGAGGCATATTTATTTTTGGCAATTAAAAGTATGCTTAAACAAAATAAATTTGAGAATCTTACAGTACTTCTCAAGAGAACTGGAGGCATGGGAGTGAGGGGCAGACGGGATGATAAAAAGGAAAGTTGGAGAATTGCTGTAAGAGGAGGCAATCTTGCATAGTGACTTTACTTAGTAAAACTGTTCTAGGCCAAATGAATGATTGATGTGGTACAACAACATTAGGAACTGCAAGTTAATGTTTCTGGAAAGGCTCTTGGGGTTAGGTAAAACTCCAGAAGTCATAGTAATTATAATCAAAATTCTTAAATTGTAAAGACACGACACTACAAATATTAAGTTGCTGAATAACGAGGCTTTACTGGATTCAGATAATCTAATGCTTTTAAAAATGGGAATAAAATTCAAATAAGGTATTGAAAGCAAAAAAGAAATCTGAATGTACCAGAGAATTTAAATCAACTAACTTCTGGGAGAAGCTGAGATGGCAGTTCATTGTTTTTTAAATATAAAAGTGCTTGGGAATCTTTAATCAGCATGAGCTCAAGAGGAAAGAATTTTTCAAATTAGAAGTCATCTTTCAATAATCTACATTGAGATGGGTAATAAATAAATAAATAAATATGTATGTATTTTCACACACATATGATTTACATAGGTTTAGTTTTTATACTTTGGTTTGAATGTGAGTTTGCTAGACCTTTCAGTGATCCACAACATTTCAAGCAAAAAATAATAAAGTTATACTATGTGGCTCTGAAAAATGGTGAATTATCCTCCCTCTGCACCTGGATCAAGACCTCCCTTTCTTCCAGGCAGAGACAAAGAGACAGCCTCGTCTCTCGGCTGATGATGCATCAAGCCTTATTTCTAAACTTGATCTCTGGTTCAAAACTTTACTGAGCTATCTAAGGAGGCAATTAACTGTTTGGGTTTAAAAGGCCTTCCTGAATAACTGCTACATATGGAGAAGAAATCTGAAACCTCCCTCCTTTCCACAAACAGTAATAAAACTGTTCAGATCAGAAAGATTTAGTCCTAGACAACGTGTACTTCTAATACTGCCCTTTGACTAAATGAAATCCTTTTTGTATTTGTCTATTAGTGTCTTTGAAGCTATCTGTTCAGCTGGAAAGTGATCGCTACAATGTTTAACAACTCAATTGTCAGAAAACTCGTGGTCATGTTTCTCTCTCTCTCTCTCTCTCTCTCTCTCTCTCTCTCTCTCTCTCTCTCTCATGATGATGATGATACAACTTAAGCCCAGTTCCTTCTATTTGTTCTCAGTGTAGCTAAAAGTAATCACTATCCTCCAATAATCCTTCATCTTTTTGAAGACTGTGCTTAAATCACCTCTCAGGATTCTCTCTCTTGTCTTGAAAGGTGTGACATTTCAACCTTAGACACTAAAGCTAGCAAGGACTAGTGCAAACCAGAATTTAGAAGGCTTTGCCAATTACTGAATCACTGAAATTCAGTACAAGCTCGAATCATTAACCTACCCTATGGAAAGAGTTTCAAACTTAACATTGACATGTCTTAAAGGCTGAGGTAAGATCACTGCCTCTTCTAGCTTCTTTGCCTAGTTCTCAAGACTCCACAATCTGACCATCATCCTAACATTATTTCCCACTATTCCACAACTCAAAATTTCTCCAGTCAAGCCTGTCTTCCTATTGCTCTCTATTTCCTCTCTCCCTTCTCTTCTAAATTCAACTAAATTTAATTACAAATCATATCCATCCCAAACTCCTTGTAGGCAAGTATATTATCTTATTTTTTATTATACATTTTATTTTTTTTCAATTAACAAGCATTTGTTTTCTCTCCCTACCACTCTCCCCCAAAGGGGGGAAATCCTTTGTGATAAATGTGCATAATCAAGGAAAATCCCTGTCCACATAGGCCATGTCTGAAAAATTGTGTCTCATTCTGCATATTTAATCTATCACCACTCTATCAGGAGACAGGCAGCATGGTTTATCATTGGTCTTCTGGAATTATGGGTGGTCACTATAATGATCAGATTTCTTAGATCTTTCAAGTTTTTCATTTTTTATAATGCTGTTGTTATTGTATAAATCATTCTCCTGGTTCTTCTTACTTTGCTCTGCATCAATTCATACAAGTATTCCAAGTTTCTCTGAAATTATTCTCTTCATTGTTCCTCATTCCCAAAAAAGTATTCCATGGTGTTCACATCCCATGATTTGTTCAGCCATTTCCTAATTGCTGGGCACACATTTTCCATTTCTTTGTCACAAAAAAAGAGCTGCTATAAATATTTTTGTACATATGGGTCCTTCCCCTCTTTTTTTGATCTCTTTAGGGTTATAGGCCTAATAGCAGTATTTCTGGGTCAGTGGATACAAACAGTGTAGTCACTTTGGACATAGTTCAAATTACTTTCTAGAATGGCTGGACCAATTCATAGCTATATCAACAGTGCATAAATATGCCTATTTTCCCAATGACCTTCCAACATTTGTCATTTCCCTTTTTTAGTAAACTTCTATCTTACTTTGTACATCCTTCTGTGGCTAGCAGGCTTATAGGATCATTGGCATACAGTTAGAGCCATAAGGGACTTTAGCGTACATCTAATCTTACTTTCTCTTTTTATGGATGAGGTTAAGAGTGACTTGCCCAGATCAACTAGTTAGTGTCTGAGGCAGCATTTGATTCCAGGTCTTCTGGACATACATGCTTAATAAATGTTGCTGAATTAATGAATCTATCAATGCCTAGATTAAACTCCTGCTCTTCCATGTAACCTTCTGAGGATTTTTTTTCTTTCCTTGACTCTTTTTATAGATAGTTTCATTATCTAATTCTCTCTATCACAAAATTTTAAGACTTTAATAATTAGGACATGTAAAATTGCCTTGTGTTGTTGCTTTTCACAAGTGCTAGCTTAATCTTTGGAGTTAGACTATGAGCATGTGGAAAATATTTCTTATGCTTCTTTTGTATGCTTTGAAGCATTAGGTGTATTTTGCTATATATTGTCTGCATTCTTCCAAGTGCTATTAAATAAATCCTTGTTGAATGTTTGATAAATTTTGAAGTCCACTGAGATAAGCAATGCAGAAAATAATTGCTAAACCTAAAAACTCATGCTCTACCAACACAGCCAATATTCTGGTCATTTTGATTGCTACAGCTGCAATCATAAACTATGGTAAATTAGGTTTTTGCAGTAGCCATTAGAATTCTTTCTCATAACAGTTTTTTTTCATCATTACTCTCTTGGGATAGATTTCAAATACTGTTCAAGTGAACAAATTTATAGTATATTCCTGTCCATCTCTATTCACTTATGCCAAACTGCAAGATGTCAAACCAAACCTGCAGACTTGGAAACGATCCTGCTTCCTCTCATGCATATCTGGATCATCTTCTATCCTTAAGACTCAGTTCTGAACTTCTGTTCTCTGCCCTTAAGGCTCTTTTATACTCCATATTAGAGTATCTAAACTCCTGATAATAACTCTTTATATTAAAACTGTGCTAGGGGCAGCTAGGTGGCTCAGTGGATAAAGCACTGGCCCTGGATTCAGGAAGACCTGAGTTCAAATCCAGCCTCAAACATTTGACACTTACTAGCTGTGTGACCCTGGGCAAATCACTTAACCCCCATTGCCCCACAAAAAACAAACAAAAAAACAAAAAAAAAACAAAAAAACAAAACTGTGCTAAAACGTAGTATCTATTAGACACTTCCTGCTAGCCACATTACTGATTCTGGCCTCTTCCAGTTTGTTCTATCTTATAGCAGTGTTTCTTCTCTCTCTTCAATTGTCCTAGGAAACTAGATTGTTGCTTAGTTTGTTTTATCACTTTATCATTTTATCATGTTATTTTATCATTTTATTACACAAGAGTCCATGCTTTATATTCCAGTACCTCTAGGAAATGAATTTCCTACTTCTGGACTCTAAACTCCCTAGGACGAGTTCCTCAATACCTGGTACAAGACCTTCAAAGAGATCTGCCTACCCTTACCTCTACCCAGTCTCTGCCTTTCTAGAATAAACTTAGTTTGTATCATTTGGTAATTACAGTTACTGATCTCATATTTCACATTCAAGTTCCTCAATGACAACCCTCTCATCTTGCTTCCATAGTTCAACATCACAGCACAACTCCACACTTAAGGGCCGACAATCACATTTTTTTTTTGATAGGACAATGAGGGTTAACTGACTTGCCCAGGGTCACACAGCTAGTAAGTGTCAAGTGTCTGAGGCCAGATTTGAACTCAGGTACTCCTGAATCCAGGGCCGGTGCTTTACCACTGTGCCATCTAGCTGCCTGATCACATTTTTTTTTTAAGCTGAAGGGTGCATGAAATATCTTCTAATCAAACCTTATTCAAAGATCTGCCCATATAATTCCTCTACTCAACCAACTCCTCTGACTTCCTACTGTCTCTAAGCTAAAATATAAATTTCTCTGTTTAGCTTTTTAAAGTACCCAACAACCTGTTCCCAACCTAACTTCCCAACCTTTTTGGACATTAGCTCCCTTGCCCACACTGTGATCCAGCTGGCCTTCTTGTTTTCCTTATACACGACAGACACTGTCTCCTGCTGTCTGTCATGCTGGGAAGAGTACACTCCCTTCCTTACTCTTAGACACCCTCTCTTCTTTTAAGATGCAGCACAGGGGCACTACTCTTAAGCTACACCTTGAAGCCTAGATTTCTAGTTCCAGTCTTTCCAAGTCTGGCGTGGCCCACTGCTGCCTCATCTACAATCCTGACACAAAATATATGAACATCTGGATCAATTTAATCAATTTATAATAAGTAAATAAGTATTCATTTACTGCCTATTATTTAGGCACAATAAGGCATACAAGAGATATCGAGCATGGGCTTTGCCATTTTAATCTAGTTGGGGGCAGAGTGGTCTTCTGTGCAAAAAAATTAAAATTAAAGGAACATAAAAAGTAGATAATCAATTGTTAAATTCGATCTTATAAAATATCTATACCTTGGATAACGACATCCCCTACAGCATTTAGAGTTGCAAAGAGAAAAGGCACAGCAAGGATCTCACCTCTTGTAGTATCCTACCACCCATCAATAACAGACAAAACTCCTCTGCCTGACATTCAAGGTTTTCTACAATCTGGTTCTAGTCTATTTGTCCAGATTTATCTTGTACTCTCTTTCCCATCATTCACATTCAAGCCAAACAATATGCTACTTGCTATTCCTTGAACGTATCACTCAATTTCAAAGCATTATAGGATTCCACAGTTGTAAAAGAACTAAAATCTCATCCAGTCCCCTGGTTTGCAAACTTTTTTGTGTTTAGAACCACTTACATGTTTAAAAATTGTTGAGGACTCCAAATAGCTTTTCTTTATGTGGGGGATATATGTAGATATTTCTGCCTATATAAAATCTTCATATTAGAAGTTAAAATGTCATCATTATTATGAAATAGTTTTGATCTGGTGGATCACCTGAAAGGGTCTCAAGGACCCTAGGGGGCCCCCAGATCACACTGTGAGAATCCCTGATCTACTTTAACCTCTACATGAAGAATGAATCCTCCCTATAAAAGAAAGGAAACACTCTGCTAAGTGCTTTACAAATATTATTTCATTTGATCCTCACAACAGCCCTGGGAGGTAAGTGTTACATATTATTATCCTCATTTTACAATTAAGGAAACTGAGGTAGACAGAGGCTAAATGAGTTACCTAGGGTTACACAGCTAGTAAGTATCTGAGGCTAAAACTGAACTTGGGCCTTCCTGACTCTAGACCCAGCCTCTATCCACTGTAGCTATAGCATTCTTTTTTTATTTTTTAGGGTTTTTTTTGGTTTGTTTTTTTGGTGAGGCAATTGGGGTTAAGTGACTTGCCCAGGGTCACACAGCTAGTAAGTGTTAATGTCTGAGGCCAGATTTGAACTCAGGTCCTCCTGAATCCAGGGCCAGTGCTCTATCCACTGCGCCACCTAGCTGCCCCCAAGAGCATTCTCAACAAATAGAAATCTCCTATTCCCTTAAAACCCTTTAGAGTCAAAAAATAAAATTAAAAAATCACTAATTACTGAGGCAGTCTATGACACTTTTAGATAGTTCTAATTATTAGGAAGGTTGCCTGAACACTAAGCTGAAGTCAGTATCTCTCTAATTTCTACTGAAACAGAGATATGAGGGATGGTTTTCAGGTCACAGCTCCTCTATCTCACACTTGTTACAGCTTCTTTTTCCACCAAAGTGCAAGTGTACCTTATTAAATTCTGCTTTATATATGCCTCATTTTCCTGGATTGTCAAACCCTCATTCCATAATCCCAAATGCTTGCCATTGCTCCCTGTTTTGGGCCACTTCTAAATCTGCTAAGCACGCCATGTTTACCTAAATTCAATTCACTGATAAATCACGATGAACAAAAAGGCAGGAACAGAACTTTGGAGCATTCCACTAGACACCTCTCCAGGATAACATTAATCTATTAATCCCCATTCACAAGGTGATATTTAGTCTAACCCCATCATTTCGTAGAAGTTAAATGATTTGTTTATCTGAGTGGAGTCAGAACTCAAACCCAGTCCCTTTAAAATGCAAATCCAGCATTTTCTCCATGTACCATTACATAAAATGGCCCAACAATTTTGTTGTCTAGTTTGCAA